>NC_069499.1:624676070-624818570 GCF_027579735.1 Bombina bombina | reverse complement strand
ATTATTAACCCCTAATCTGACGACCGGAGCTCATCGCTACTATAATAAATGGATTAACCCCTAAAGCTAAGTCTAACCCTAACACTAACACCCCCCTAACTTAAATATAATTTACATCTAACGAAATTAATTAACTCTTATTAAATAACTTATTCCTATTTAAAGCTAAATACTTACCTGTAAAATAAATCCTAATATAGCTACAATATAAATTATAATTATATTATAGCTATTTTAGGATTAATATTTATTTTACAGGCAACTTTGTAATTATTTTAACCAGGTACAATAGCTATTTAATAGTTACCTAGTTAAAATAATAACAAATTTACCTGTAAAATAAATCCTAACCTAAGATATAATTAAACCTAACACTACCCTATCAATAAATGAATTAAATAAACTACCTACAATTACCTACAATTAACCTAACACTACACTATCAATAAATTAATTAAACACAATTCCTACAAATAAATACAATTAAATAAACTAGCTAAAGTACAAAAAATAAAAAAGAACTAAGTTACAAAAAATAAAAAAATATTTACAAACATCAGAAAATTATTACAACAATTTTAAACTAATTACACCTACTCTAAGCCCCCTAATAAAATAACAAAGACCCCCAAAATAAAAAATTCCCTACCCTATTCTAAATTAAAAAAGTTAAAAGCTCTTTTACCTTACCAGCCCTGAACAGGGCCCTTTGTGGGGCATGCCCCAAGAAGTTCAGCTCTTTTGCCTGTAAAAAAAAACATACAATACCCCCCCCCCCCAACATTACAACCCACCACCCACATACCCCTAATCTAACCCAAACTCCCCTTAAATAAACCTAACACTAAGCCCCTGAAGATCTTCCTACCTTGTCTTCACCATCCAGGTATCACCGATCCGTCCTGGCTCCAACATCTTCATCCAACCCAAGCGGGGGTTGGCGATCCATCATCCGGTGGCTGAAGAGGTCCAGAAGAGGCTCCAAAGTCTTCCTCCTATCCGGCAAGAAGAGGACATCCGGACCGGCAAACATCTTCTCCAAGCGGCATCTTCGATCTTCTTGCATCCGGTGCGGAGCGGGTCCATCTTGAAGCAGGCGACGTGGATCCATCCTCTTCTTCCGTTGTCTCCCGACGAATGACGGTTCCTTTAAGGGACGTCATCCAAGATGGCGTCCCTTGAATTCCGATTGGCTGATAGGATTCTATCAGCCAATCGGAATTAAGGTAGGAATATTCTGATTGGCTGATGGAATCAGCCAATCAGAATCAAGTTCAATCCGATTGGCTGATCCAATCAGCCAATCAGATTGAGCTTGCATTCTATTGGCTGTTCCGATCAGCCAATAGAATGCGAGCTCAATCTGATTGGCTGATTGGATCAGCCAATAGGATTGAACTTGATTCTGATTGGCTGATTCCATCAGCCAATCAGAATATTCCTACCTTAATTCCGATTGGCTGATAGAATCCTATCAGCCAATCGGAATTCAAGGGACGCCATCTTGGATGACGTCCCTTAAAGGAACCGTCATTCGTCGGGAGACAACGGAAGAAGAGGATGGATCCACGTCGCCTGCTTCAAGATGGACCCGCTCCGCACCGGATGCAAGAAGATCGAAGATGCCGCTTGGAGAAGATGTTTGCCGGTCCGGATGTCCTCTTCTTGCCGGATAGGAGGAAGACTTTGGAGCCTCTTCTGGACCTCTTCAGCCACCGGATGATGGATCGCCAACCCCCGATTGGGTTGGATGAAGATGTTGGAGCCAGGACGGATCGGTGATACCTGGATGGTGAAGACAAGGTAGGAAGATCTTCAGGGGCTTAGTGTTAGGTTAATTTAAGGGGGGTTTGGGTTAGATTAGGGGTATGTGGGTGGTGGGTTGTAATGTTGGGGGGGGGTATTGTATGTGTTTTTTTTACAGGCAAAAGAGCTGAAATTCTTGGGGCATGCCCCGCAAAGGGCCCTGTTCAGGGCTGGTAAGGTAAAAGAGCTTTTAACTTTTTTAATTTAGAATAGGGTAGGGAATTTTTTATTTTGGGGGTCTTTGTTATTTTATTAGGGGGCTTAGAGTAGGTGTAATTAGTTTAAAATTGTTGTAATAATTTTCTGATGTTTGTAAATATTTTTTTATTTTTTGTAACTTAGTTCTTTTTTATTTTTTGTACTTTAGCTAGTTTATTTAATTGTATTTATTTGTAGGAATTGTGTTTAATTAATTTATTGATAGTGTAGTGTTAGGTTAATTGTAGGTAATTGTAGGTAGTTTATTTAATTAATTTATTGATAGGGTAGTGTTAGGTTTAATTATATCTTAGGTTAGGATTTATTTTACAGGTAAATTTGTTATTATTTTAACTAGGTAACTATTAAATAGCTATTGTACCTGGTTAAAATAATTACAAAGTTGCCTGTAAAATAAATATTAATCCTAAAATAGCTATAATATAATTATAATTTATATTGTAGCTATATTAGGATTTATTTTACAGGTAAGTATTTAGCTTTAAATAGGAATAAGTTATTTAATAAGAGTTAATTTCGTTAGATGTAAATTATATTTAAGTTAGGGGGGTGTTAGGGTTAGACTTAGCTTTAGGGGTTAATCCATTTATTATAGTAGCGATGAGCTCCGGTCGTCAGATTAGGGGTTAATAATTGAAGGTAGGTGTCGGCGATGTTAGGGAGGGCAGATTAGGGGTTAATACTATTTATGATAGGGTTAGTGAGGCGGATTAGGGGTTAATAACTTTATTATAGTAGCGCTCAGGTCCGCTCGGCAGATTAGGGGTTAATAAGTGTAGGCAGGTGTCGGCGACGTTGAGGGGGGCAGATTAGGGGTTAATAAATATAATATAGGGGTCGGCGGTGTTAGGGGCAGCAGATTAGGGGTACATAAGGATAACGTAGGTGGCGGCGCTTTGCGGTCGGAAGATTAGGGGTTAATTATTGTAAGTAGCTGGCGGCGACATTGTGGGGGGCAGGTTAGGGGTTAATAAATGTAATACAGGGGTCGGCGGGGTTAGGGGCAGCAGATTAGGGGTACATAAGTATAACGTAGGTGGCGGTCGGCAGATTAGGGGTTAAAAAATTTAAATCGAGTGGCGGCGATGTGGGGGGACCTCGGTTTAGGGGTACATAGGTAGTTTATGGGTGTTAGTGTACTTTAGGGTACAGTAGTTAAGAGCTTTATGAACCGGCGTTAGCCCAGAAAGCTCTTAACTCCTGCTATTTTCCGGCGGCTGGAGTTTTGTCGTTAGAGCTTTAACGCTCACTTCAGAAACGACTCTAAATACCGGCGTTAGAAAGATCCCATTGAAAAGATAGGATACGCAATTGACGTAAGGGGATCTGCGGTATGGAAAAGTCGCGGCTGAAAAGTGAGCGTTAGACCCTTTAATCACTGACTCCAAATACCAGCGGGCGGCCAAAACCAGCGTTAGGAGCCTCTAACGCTGGTTTTCACGGCTACCGCCGAACTCTAAATCTAGGCCTAAGTTTGCTAACCATATGGTCAACATGCCAATTTTTACTGATTTTCTGAATAATATCTGCAGAATCTGTTGGCGCTCTACAAATAACCGATAATAATAATAGTCTATAGCTACGCCATGTTTCTATTTAAACAGAGGTGAACTGCCACATTTAGCTGCCCCCGTCCAATATGACTAAACATAGGACATATGGTATCTTCTCATTCCTCTAGTTTTATAATGCTAAATTTAGTATTTCTGTCAAACTGCACTTAAAGGGACAGTCTACACCAAAATTTTACTTATTTAAAAAGATAGATAATCCCTTTATTACCCATTCCCCGGTTTTGCATAACCAACACAGTTATATTAAAGGGACAGTAAACCTTAAAAATAATGTTATATAATTCTGCACATAGTGCAGAATTATATAACATTTATTTAGGTGCTATAGCCATAAAAGCATTTTTTACCGTTTAATTTGCTAAAATACGGCGCTTTTACAGACCCGCTCTCTGCTGAGCGGGTCTGTTATTTTTAGTCAGCGCATCGGGCCAGCTGTATAGTCACAGCCCGGCCCGACCGCGCCATAGCACTAAGTGCAGCTCGCTCCTGTGACAGGAGCGAGCTGCACTTAGTCTTATGGCGCGGTCGGGCCGGGCTGTGACTATACAGCTGGCCCGATGCGATGACTAAAAATAACAGACCCGCTCAGCAGAGAGCGGGTCTGTAAAAGTGCCGTATTTTAGCAAATTAAACGGTAAAAAATGCTTTTATGGCTATAGCACCTAAATAGTGTTATATAATTCTGCACTATGTGCAGAATTATATTACATTATTTTTAAGGTTTACTGTCCCTTTAATATATGTTTTACCTATGTGATTACCTTGTATCTAAGCCTATCAAAGTGCTTTTGACAGACATGCAGTGTAGTCAATCAGTGAAGACTCCTAAATAACTCCACGGGAGTGAGCACAATGTTATCTATATGACACACAGGAACTAACACTGTTTAACTGTGAAACACTTTCAAAATGATCTGAGCTAAGAGGTGGTTTTCATTGGTTTAGAAATCAGTTTGAACCTAGCTAGGTTTAGCATTTCAAAAATACCACCAAGGGAACAAAGCAAATTTGATGATAAAAGGAAATTGGAAAGCTGTTTAAAATTGCATGCCCTATATGAATCATGAAAGTTTAGTTTTGACTTTACTGTCCCTTTAAGCAAGTATTGGCCATTTAGTTGCCCTGTTGAAGTCATCGGCACTAGTGTTACTAGCTAGCTATGTGTTTTCTTTTATAGAGGTTCTGATTAATATTATATATTTGGTTTTTATAAATGCTCTATTTGATGGCAGTTATAAACATTTTTTATTGTGTGTTGCATTTGGACATTCTTTTCTTTGTATTGTCAATTTCTCATTTACTAAAAATCAATAAAATAAATCTGAAGAAAACAACAACTTTATGATTCAGCCTTTAAAGGGATAGTAAAATCCAAATTAAACTTTCATGATTCAGATAGGGCATGTCATTTTAAACAACTTTCTAATTTACTTTTATCATCAAATTTGCTTTGTTCTTTTGGTATTCTTAGTTGAAAGCTAAACCTAGGTAGGCTTATATGCAAATTTCTAAGCCCTTGAAGGCCGCCTCTAATCTGAATGCATTTGACAGTTTTTCACAGATAGAGGGCGTTAGCTCATGTGTTTCATATAGATAACATTGTGCTCATACACATGGTTATTTAAGAGTCAACACTTATTGCCTGAAATGCAAGTCTGGCAAAAGATCTGAGATAAGGAGGCAGTCAGCAGAAGCTTAGATACAAGGTACTTACAAAGGTAAAAGTATATTTATATAACAGTGTTTGTTATGCAAAACTGGGGTATGGTAAATAAAGGGATTATCAATCTTTTTAAACCATAACATTTTTGGTGTTTACTATCCCTTTAATTTAATTAATTTTGAATGTTACTTTAATAAAAATATTACGCTTTGTTCTTGGTATTCTTGTTGATACTTAGCTTCTTCTCATGAGAACTAAACCAGGTTCAGGAGCAAGCATGTATCTTCAGCTTTACTTGTACATTAGAAACATTGGAGCAAACACTGTTGACATTTAGTGGTTTCAGGACCATTATAGTTATAAAATGACATGCTCTAATTTGAGCGCTGCAGCACTGCAACAATATTTGTTCAACCCTATTAATATGTTAAACAAATAGTTAAAGTACTGCTTGGGAGCAGCAGAGCACTGCTGATCACAACCAGAGACTGCTGCAGATCCAATCAGCAGTTCTAGTCATATATAATTCAAGAGATTTAAAGGGACACTCAGGTTAAATTACATTTTCATGAGTCAGATACAGCATGTCATTTTAAACAACTTTCCAATTTACTTCCAATAAAAAAATGTTCACAGTCTTTTATATTTACAATTTTTGAGTCACCAGATCCTACTGAGCATGTGCAAGAATTCACAGACTATGCGTATATGCATTTGTGATTGGCTGATTGCTATCACATGGTACAAGGGGAGTGGAAATATACGTAACTTTGAAATTTGTTATAAAAAAAATCTACTACTCATTTGACGTTCAAACTAATTGCTTTTGCATTGTCTTGCTATCTTGTATTTGTTGATTATGCAAATCTAATGTGTTGAATGGTCCTTTAAATATTATGGCGTCCTGCGTTTATCAAAGTGTTTCTTTTTGTTTTGTTTTTTTAATATAAGCTCTATATGAATCATAAAAAGTTCAATTTCAACTTATTTACCCCTTTACTTTCTTTGAAGAAAGTAACACATCTCACACTTTGTATTTCAAGTTTGTGAAAATGATGGTGACCTTACCACTGTTCTTTGTGCAGCATATACACCCCCTATGCTTCAGGGATGTCCTGTAATACACTGGAGTGCAGTAGGTAACGAAAGCTCCAGAAGTAACCTGTATTTCCACTTAGCCAGTTGGAAACCCCTTATGATGTATTACTGGAAATTAGTTTTGTATCCTTTGCTGGAATTCACAACAATAAGAGCTACAAAGTTTCACTTTTTTTGCAATAGATTTAACAAAGATACAAGTAAACTCTTTGAGGGGAGAAAGCACATTTGCTCCTGATTCCAGTAAACTACTGCCAGGTCACTTTCTGGATATTCTTTTGGTACCTAATTATTAAATGGATTCCATAGCCTAACAAAATAAATTTAATGAATCATAGCGCGGTAGTAGATTTTTTTTATTTTTACTTGAAACTGAGTTGCAACCTTTATTGGAAAAAATATGGACCATACCAGTCGATATAAGAGAATAATTATGTTGCATAACTCAGAATCCAAAACCACTAGGACGATGTAAGACGACTAAGGGGTCAATTTACTAATGTGCGAGGGGACATGATACGATGTAGCATATCATGTCCGCCGCACATTGATAAATGCCGACAGCATACGCTCTTGGCATTTATCATTGCACCATCAGTTCTTATTAACTGCTGGTGCAATACTGCCCCCTGCAGATTTGCGGCCGCTAGCAGGGAGTGTCAATCAACCCGATCGTATCCGATCGGGTTGATTTCTGTCCGCAACCTCAGAGCAGGCAGACAATTTATGGAGCAGCGGTCTTTTCCTTAACAAAATAAATTTAATGAATCATAGCGCGATAGTAGATTTTATTTTTTATTTTTACATAAAACTGAATTGCCACCTTTCTTGGAAAAAATATGGGCCATACCAATTGACATAAGAGAATAATTATGTTGCATAACTCTGAATCCAAAACCACTAGGACTGATGTAAGACGACTAAGTATTTTCATTTAGATTTCCACTCAGAAGGGTTTCTCCAAAGAACGGTGTCTATTTCTATAAGTGGTTTTATTACCTATCTTGACCTGAAAATTTAAATATTAAACAACTTTGCAATTTACTTCTATTATTTAATTTGCTTAGTACTCTTTGTATCCTTGGTTGAAAAGTATACCTAGGTCAGTTCAGGAGCTGCTAATTGGTGGCTGCACATATGTTTCTTGTCATTCGCTAACAGATGTGTTCTAGCTCCCAGTCGTGCATTTCTGCTCCTTCAACAAAGGATACCAAGAGAATGAAGCAAATTTGATAATAGAAGTCAATTTGAAAGTTATTTAAAATGTATGTTTTATCTGACTCATGAAAGAGAAACATTCAGAGTTTCATGTATTTTTAACTGTGTTCAGGTAATATTCAGTTCTCTTCTTCTAAAGCAGTGGTTCTCAACCAAAGTGACCTCAAGGCCCGGTAAATTTTAGCTAGACATGTCTGGGGCCCAGTAGTTTATTTATATATATATATATAGCAGCAGGGGCGGGCTGACCAGCCAGGCAAATAGGACCTGGGCCAAGGGACCAGCAAGTATAGGGGGGCCCACAAATGGTATCTCCACGGATCTTGGTGCATTCCTTAAGCTGGAGTTTTCAGTTGCCCTATCAGTAACTAAGCAAATAAGTGTGGGTTTAGTGGGGGCCCTGGCAGGGGTCTGTCGCTGTGAGGGCCATGGAGTGTGGGGTCTGGCCCTGGAGGTTGGGTGCCCTTTCTCTGGCCCTTAATGTTGGGGGTCCTGGCTCTGTAGGATGAGGGGCCTGTTGGGGGCAGGGCAGGAAGTCTACCATGTACATTTGCATACAATTTTTAATACATTTTGGTCAGTGTGAGACAGTGTTCCTGGGGCCTTGATTGGTCTCAGTCTGCACCTGGTTTGCAGTGGGGTAAGAGTGTGCAGTGGGGGCATGACAGGTCAGGGCCCACCAGCAGGGCTATCACGGCACGGTACTGGGACACGGCCCGGCTGTTGAGAAACCAGGTTCTAAAGCATTTTGAGTCACAAGCAATATAACGTGTTAGCACAATATACTCAGAATAGAGGAAGAATGATTTATTTTAGAAAGAAATGTTGGATCAATCTGTAGTCAGTGTATGTGTTTTGGGATCAAATTGCACCTTTAAAAGGTCATAAAACTCAATTATTTTCTTTCATAATTCAGATAGAAAGTTGTTTAAAATTGTAGGTTCTATTATCAAATGTTCTTTGTTTTTTGTTATCCTTTGTTGAAAAGCAGGAAGGTAAGTTCAGGAGTGTGCACGTGTCTGGAGCACTATATAGCAGTGGTTTTGCAACAATGTTAAACATTAGCAGGAGCAGCACTATTTCCTGTCATGTAGTATCCCAGACATGTGCACGCTACCTATCTAGATATCTTTTAAACAAAGAATAACATGAGCATGAAGCAAATTTGATAATAGAAGTAAATTGGAAACTTTGTTTTATAATTGTATTCTCTATAGCTTAACCATGAAAGAAAAACGTTGTATTTCATGACCCTTTAACACATTCTTTAATGTGCTCATTTAACCTCTTGGCTGCTTGAGAAGGCTGCATCATCTCTGTAACAGCACTTTTCGGCAGTTAAATAGTTAAGCAGAATTCTTAAAGGGACAGTAAAGTAAAAAAAAATAATCTTTCATGATTTAAATAGGGCATGCAATTTTAAACAACTTTCCAATTTACTTTTATTACCAATTTTGCTTTGTTCTCTTGGTATTCTTAGTTGAAAGCTAAATCTAGGAGGTTCATATGCTAATTTCTTAGACCTTAAATACTGCCTCTAATCTGAAAGCATTTTGACAGTTTTTCACAACTAGAGGGCGTTAGTTCATGTGTTTCATATAGATAACATTGAGCTCAGGCATGTGAAGCTCCTAGGAGTCAGCACTGATTGGCTAAAAATGCAAGTCTGTTAAAAGAACTGAAATAAGGGGGCAGTTTGCAGAGGCTTTAGATACAAGGTAATCACAGAGGTAAAACCTGTATTATTATAACTGTGTTGGTTATGCAAAACTGGGGAATGGGTAATAAAAGGATTATCTACCTTTTTAAACAACAACAATTCTGGTGTTTACTGTCCCTTTAAGTGGATAAACTTAAAAAGGGACATAAAAAGGCCCTATGAATATTTTGCACCATATTAAATTGTTATGTATAAAAGTGTTACCTGTATAAAAGCATCCTTATCCTTCTGTTTGAAAGTACCAAAGGCACTGCTGTCTACAGAGCTTTCCACTTCCCTCCAATAGCCAGTGCAGTACCAATGCAAGAGTATATCACAGTGCTGCTGAAGCATGCGTTTGGAGGGCACAGGAACCATCAGGGATAGCAGTAGCTGTGGTGCTTTTAAACAGACTTATAATGTTCGAAGCGCTTTCGTTTTACAACTAATGTCAGATATGGCAGTGCTTTTGGTTCTTTTTTTCTTGTAAAAGTGCAACACACAAATATCTGGATTTTCACAGATCTTTTTGTGTCGCACTTTCACCAGTAGAAATCCTTCTCCAAAAAAGAGCCAAATGCTGCTGTTGACGGCCATATTCTGCATTTGTTGTAACAGACAAAACAAGATTGCACATGTCTAATAATTTGATTTTTCATACAGCTAAGCAACAAGGGTATTTTTAAAAATAATACGTTTTAAAATACTGCTTAAAGGGACATGAACCCTATTGTTTTTTCTCTCTCATGATTCAGATAGAGCATGCAACTTTAAGCAACTTTCCAATTTACTTCTATTAACAATTTTGCTTCATTCTTTTAGTGCAGCAATGCAATAATAGGAGCTAGCTGACCACAATATTGTTGTTATTACTGCCAATTGGAACCATTTGTAGCCCTGGTCTCAACCAGTGATTAACTGTTTAACTAAACAGTAGAATACAGGCCAGTTTAAAAAAAAAAAAAAGGCTAACGCCATGTGATTACTTTTTCCCTCATTAACCCTGCACCATATTGCGATAATAAGTTTCATAAAGCATGGATTTTAGCTATTGAGACGATCCTGTGGGTTCCCTCTGGCTTACAAATTGTTTTTTTGTCTCATGTAATTAGAACTAAATAAAAAACAGGTTTTGAAGCCCTGTGTCTGTAAAGCCAATCCTGTAAGCGTCACTAAGAGCACAACTCCCTCTCTCTTGGGATGGGCTGCTGTATCACAAGACAAAAAAACAGCAATAAAGTTTTGTTAGAAGCAACTGGTTGTGCTGTGTCCTGCAGTATCTGCAGACTGTTGAAGCTGGGCACCTGAGAGCTTTCGCAGGATTACTGACCTTTACAGAACCACCCACGTTACTCCTAAGAGGAGTTTTCGCCTGAGCTAAAAGCTTGTCCCCTGATGAATTCTGTATAACGCCATGTGGTAGCCATATGTGCAAGTATCAGGCCAGAGCCTCCCTGCTGCTTCGGTGTAGTTGTGTACTGCCAAGTACTGTAGGAGTCACAGAGATATGAAGTGCTCAGTTCAACTTACACAAAACACTCAAACATTATTTCTTGCATTTAAAGAGGTATATTTTGTAATTGTATTGATTTTTAAATGAAACATGCTTAAGAGGAAGTTTACATATATCTTACTTACCACTTGTCCAGTCCGTAGCCTCACCCTTTCTTAAAATACCCATATGATTTGCACAGTTACTACTTTATTACAAGAGTTACATGTAGTGTTTACTAAAATATTCGTACGCAGGAATGTGTTGCAGGGTTATACTTTAAGCCCTATAACCCAGCAGCGAGACCAATGCTATAGCCAAATGCCTCCTGCAGTAATAGGGGAAGTCGCCACTCTATTGCTGGGTTAAAAGCTCTGACATACAGGGTGCGTTGTGTCGATAAGGGGTTAAAACTAAGGTTTTTTTTGTTTTTCTTGGCCCTTTAATTTTTTTTTTAACGATTTAATGTAAATAAGAAAATTTTATAGGAAGACGTATCATTCTCCCATCGTGCTGTGTACTGCATTACAGTTGCGAAATATTTTACCTAGAAAGTATACATTAGGTACTGTCCTCTATAGCTGGGATTCCAAATTTGACTGGAATGTCCCTTTAAAGTCAGTTACAAAGCAGAAATACACAACTGGGATGTAGCTCAACACATCTGGTGAGCTAAGAGGCATATGTGTGTATCCACCAATCACCAGCTAGGGCACAGTAGTGCATTGCTGTTCCTGAGTCTACCTAAGTATGTTTTTATTAAAGGACACCAACAAAAGAAAGTACCTTTGAAAAGTATCTTAAAATTGAATGCTCCAAAAAAGTTTCATTTTGATTTTCATATATATTGGCTTTATCAGATAAAAACGTCAAAACAAGTGGCTATCCTTGTTGTCTGTGGACTAAAGCTCAGATTGGCTCCATATAAGGCACATGGTGGGTGGAGTTTGGCTAATGAAAAATAACTGCAGTGAAAAAAAAACATTAAGACTTGTCTGGTATGCTGTTTATAGCAGCACAATAAAAATTACTTTTAAAGTTGTTTACTGTCCTTACATATTGTGCAGTTAGTATCACAGTGAATTAATCGTTATGTTTTACCTTAATTTAGGCCAACTAACGTTCCATAAACGTCTGTGAAACTCTTTATGATAAGCTACAATATGCTTGTATTTCATATATTTGTTGTCCTTTAGTTTTTTGTGCTTTTCCCAACTCAAAAAAAAAATCCCTTGCAAAACCAGAAATAGTATTTACGTAACTCGGGTGTTTTTTCTAGTTGATTCTGCTGTTTCACTTAAAGGAATGTGAAACCCCAACATTTTCTTTTGTGATTCAGACAGAGCATACAATTTAAAAACGTTTCCAATTGACTTCTATTTCCAAATTTACTTTGTTCCCATGGTATTCTTTGCTGAAGAGATAAATTACCTAAGTAGGGATCTTGAGCACTACATGGTAGGAAATAGTGCTGTTGTCTAGTGCTCTTGTAAATCGATAACATTCTTGCAAAAATTCTGCCAAAAGGTTCAAGAGACAAATAATTCTCTTGAGTTTATGTCCCTGCTATTCAACAAACGATACCAAGAGAATAAACTATTGTAGAAAATGGAAGTCAATAAGAAAGTTGTTTTAAGTTTTATCTTCTAAAAAAAATTCAGTTTCATATCCCTCTAACAATTGGCATAGTTTTGAAATTAGCTGAATTAAGTAATAATTTTTGGTAAGATATTTTGGAATTCAGATCATAATTAGAGGCAAGCATTAGTGCAATAATACAGTGCACCGAAGCGTTATTGCATTGGTGTGTGCCTTTAAGGAAGCACATAAGAAATACATAACGTATTGCGTCTACATGAGCAACACCCTTTTAAATGCTTTGTACGCTAATTCTTCCCATGCTTGTTCTCCTCTCAACCAAGACATCCATATATTTGTGTTGTCATTAATCACTTTTCTAATTGGTGATATCATATTCTATGATTCTGAGTTCTGCATGCTGTACAAGGACTCAGAGGTAAATACCTTTTAGAAGCCTAAAGAAGCGATCTGTAACTGCTAAAACACAGGAAAATATGGCATAGGAAAGGTGCAGCACTGCTACATTTACGGAGGTAGAAAGTGAACAGTATCTAGTTATGATTATTACCACTTGCGGGGGTTTGTTTTCTTTAAATATGAGAGCAAGGAGTGGCTCTGTGAGAAGGGTGACAGTTTATGGTCACACAACTCTGGTTTATAGTCTAGAAAACATGGCCTAGGTTAAGCTAGTAGACCTCCCTTTTGCTTCAGGCACTTACCTTTTTGAATGCAAATCACATTGAGACAGCACCTATAATACACGTAAAATGTGGTACTCTTTTTGCACATGTAAAATTCTAGCCTGTATGTATACTTAACCCTTCCACTCTCCAAGAGTATTAAACTGATAGCTTTTATCCAAAACACCTACAGTGTCTTGGGTATGGGAACTACAAATATATTAGGACTCCAGCTATGAAAATCCCCTATTGCCCAACCTGTTGCCTTTTTTACCAAACACGAAAAGGTGCCTGTTTTTTTTCCCCCTCATTATATGAGATTGACTGTACTGGGATTAGTTGGAGACAAACATCTCAATTTCCTTTGGCTGGATTATGGGTAATTGGGGAGTCAGTGCAGCATAGCATTCTATTGACATTCCCAGTGAGTTTATTGCATGTTGCAGCTATATGTCTGTGGATTGTGTACTGCCTGCTGTTGCTGCCATCTGAAGGCCAATAGCTTTAATTGAACTCCATCTTTAATTAAAGGGACATTAAACACTAAATACATGCTAGATAGAATGATGCATTCAAAGAAAAGATTAGTCCATGACTAACATGTAGATGTATTTTTTAAAGTTTCATTAGTTGTTTAAAAAGTGACAAAATAAGTGTAAAGTTTTAGTGTCTATAAAACACTGGGAGCTGCCATGTTGTAACTTGTGTTACCTTCTCTGCTGTGGCCAATTAGAGACAGTTATAAATAGGTCACTAGAGTGTGCAGCCAATGGCTGTGCTGGATTTAACAGTGTTCTGCACTTCCATTTCTAATAGGAACTGAAAAGCTCACAATTTCAGAATGGAATTACAGGCAAAGAGGACAAAATAAATAATGAAAGTATATTGCAGAGTTGTTTTATTATATACAATTTATCATTTTATATTACCATCTCAAAGTGTTTAATGTCCCTTTAATGTAACATGCTGTCAGGTGTGACCAAATCTGATTTGTCCTGGTGATATCTCAAGTGCTAGCACTCACTTGTGTTTTTTTCATGTGTCTCTTTAATGTGTTTTCTTTGTAATAGTATAAATTTCATTCACTCACACCAGAGGTCTCGGTTGCCTGTTTTCTGAATAGCAATAGTGTTATATGCTCCAGAAGCTAGTTTGAGCAGTATGTCTAATTAAAGGGACATAAGTCAATACGTTGCTGCCCCTGTCATTTCCACTGTTCACAGATTAAAGTTCTTATGCTTTACTTCTATAATGGGCAAAAATATCTTTGCAGACTGAGAAGTTCGCAAGTAGTGAACTTGTCCGCCTGTAATCACCACTTGCGATGCTCCAACTCTTGGTGAAATGTAACATTGCAGAAGAGTTTTCTTGTGCAATGCTGCCTCCTGCTCCTGAGCAACCAATGGCACAAGATCAGGCCATGTCAATCACCCAGAACGAGCGAGTGACAGTTAGGGTGATTAATCTCGCCACTTCTAAGGCAGCTGAGAGGTAGGAAAAGCAGTTCCTGCTTCTTAAATATGTGGCAGTAGGCTCACATATTCTAACCTGCTCCTCATAGCCTAAAAAGCTGAGAATGCAGCTTCATAAATCTTCCCCATTGTGTGTGTTTGTATGTATGTATGTATGTGTGTATGTATGTATGTATGTGTGTGTGTGTATGTGTATGTATGTGTGTATGTATGTATGTTTGTGTGTGTGTATGTGTATGTGTGTATGTATGTGTGTGTGTGTGTGTGTGTGTGTGTATGTGTGTATGTGTGTGTGTGTAGGGGAGGTCTATACAGATGGTGTTACTACAAACCCATTATAACTGTATCATAAATATAATTAAGTTTTCCCTCTCAGTGGATTAAGGGATTGGTGATGATAAAGCGATACAAACAAATAATAATAATAATAAAAGATGTCATTAAATAAATCATCTGCTACATGTAATGTGGAAATGTAACAAATTTAGGATAGGTTTTCAGCTTTTTTCAGGTTGCTATAGTAACCCCCTCAATATAATTTTATTAGGTTGCCATAACAACCTGTATTGGAAAATTTATTTTGAGATTCAGAAAGAGCATGTAGGTAGGTATAGCACTACATGACAGGAATTCTAGTGCTGCTAACTAGTGCTCTTGCAAACGGATATCAATCTTGCAAAGCTACTGCCATATAGTGCTCCAAACATATGCACACTTCTGAGCTTACGTCCCTGCTTTTCAACAAAGGATACAAAAAAAGAACAAATAAAATTTGATAATAGAAGTAAATTAGAAAGTTGTTTAAAATTGGATGCTCTATCTGAATAATGAAAGAAAAATGTTGGGTTTCATGTTCCTTTAAGAAAAAATCTTTTTGGTAATAGCTATTAATGTATGCGTTATTTTGTAATGTTCGACTCTTTTCATATCCAAAACCCTGCATAGCTAGATAAAAAGCACTTAAAGGGATATGAATCACATTTGTTTTTTCATGATTCAGATAGAGCTTGCCATTTTCTTATTTACTCCTATTATCATTTTTTCTTCATTCTCTTTGTATCATATTTTGAAAAAGCTGGAATGTAAAGCTTAGGAGTTGCTTGCTAAGTGTTGGCTACATTTAGTCACCAATCAGCAAGCGCTACCCTGGTGCTGAACCAAAAATGGGCTGGTTCCTAAGCTTACATTCCTGCTTTACAATAAAGATACAAAGAGAATGAAGAAAATGTGATAATAGGAGTAAATTAGAAAGTTGCTTAAGATTGCATGCTCTATCTGAATCATGAAAGAGAAAAAATGGGTTTCATATCCAGTTTGGGTTTCATATCCCATATTTGCCTTTTTGAAGAGCTTTATATTATCCGGCTTTAGGTCTCTAAGATGTGGCATTTGAATGCTGATGTATGGCACACATGCAGAATATGTGGGTATGCCACTAAAATAATGATCGCTTTTACAAGAATCATTTTTGCTAATTGAAGTAAATTGCAAAAATGTTACTATTTAAAACCATTAATGCACATTTCAAGTCAAGTGTACAAACTGTTTTAAACTATTAAATGTCATTTTATCTATTAAAAATACATTATATATATATCTATCTATATAAATACACATGCATACATAAAAGTTCAAGTTGTTCATTTATTACAGGAGGTGCTTGTATTTGAACAGCTGTTCTGTGAGGTAGAAGCTCACTGGCTGATAAGGGAGACTTCCTCAGCTCTATTGGCAGACAGTGATACTCCCCCCAAAAAGCTTGGTGTTTATTCAGCACAGGAGTATCATCAGTTTTTTTTAAATAATAAAAATATATATTACTTATTAAAATGTATATGGTTCTGTTAAAGGTATCATAGATGCTTTTTCTCAAATCACTAATTTGGAACAGTGGCAGACAATGTATGCACATACTAATAGACTTTTAGGGGCCGATTTATCAAGGCCTAAATGGCCCTGAATTCAGTTGTTTCAGGAGTTAAGAAGCAGCAGTCTTAAGACACCTCTGAGGCGGCAGACAGCAATCAGCCTGATCGGGTTGATTAACACCCCATGCTAGCGCCGATTGTCTGTGAATCTGCAGGGGCGACATTGCACAAGCATTTCACAAGGAATGCTTGTGCAATGATAAATGCCTACAGCGTATGCTACAGCGGATCATGTCCGTCCGCACATTAATAAATCAGCCCCTTAGCCTGACAAAGCTTGATTCTCTGCCAGTAGTAACACATTGGTTGTTTGGTTATATTGGAAATCACCATGTGACATTTAGAGCACTTCTGTACATAGGGTTTTATGTTACCAATGAGGAGACCCTATTGGAAAGTTGGTCTTTTAGGTTAGACAGACATTACAAAAGAATGATGCATTGCATTGGCCTCTAACTGAATTTATAATAGACCTGATGAAGTTCCAAAAATGTTTTCATGTTTCAGAGTATATAGATGAAACACGGCCTGAACATATGCAAATATTTATATAAGATCTTATGAAACACATTATGCACTAATGACCCTTTTTTTTTTATAAGTAAAGTCAGACACAACTGATTTTTAAGGACGACTCATAAGAGACTCATAAGACTCATAAGAGAGGCAAGAAAGCCCACACTTAAGAAACAAAGACTACATATATAGCATTCACAGGGTTGTAAGTGTAACTGTCATGCAAATGGGTCACTTCAGTTGTTAAGTCCTGCGGATTGCCGCACGGCAGTTAAACACGGCTAAATGTTTTGAACTCTCTCTATATTTACATAGAAGGTCACAGTTACTTTCATAGCATCGGCTACCATTATTACAGCAGAACGTAATACTGGAAGCCCGTTTATCACTGAATGTGGCATAATAATAATCAATATTATTATTATCAGGTATTTGTAAAGCGCCAACAGATTCCGCAGCGCTGATAATCAATATTAACTGCAACAATAACGGTTCTGGGAAAGCATGCAATTTGACACAACGTTAGTTTTTTTAAAGGGGGGTTTGGGTGGGTTTTAGAGCAGGGTTGGTTGTGTGGGTGGTGGGTTTTAATGTTGGGGGGGGGATTGTAATTTTTTTTCAGGTAAAAGAGCTGATTACTTTGGGGCAATGCCCCGCAAGAGGCCCTTTTAAGGGCTATTTGTAATTTAGTGTAGGGTAGGGCTTTTTTTTATTTTGGGGGGCTTTTTTTATTTTGTTAGGGGGATTAGATTAGGTGTAATTAGTGTAAAATTCTTGTAATTTCTTTATTATTTTCTGTAATTTAGTGTTTTTTTTGTACTTTAGATAATTTTATTTAATTGTAATTAATTGTATTTAATTTAGGTAATTAATTTAATTGTAGTGTAGTGTTAGGTGTAATTGTAACTTAGGTTAGGTTTTATTTTACAGGTAAATTTGTCTTTATTTTATCTAGGTAGTTATTAAATAGTTAACTATTTAATAACTATTGTACCTAGTTAAAATAAATACAAAGTTGCCTGTAAAATAAAAATAAACCCTAAGATAGATACAATGTAACTATTAGTTATATTGTAGCTAACTTAGGGTTTATTTTACAGGTAAGTACAGTGTATTTAGTTTTAAATAGGAATTATTTAGTTAATTGTAGTAATTTTATTTAGATTTATTTAAATTATATTTGTTAGGGGGGGTTAGGGTTAGACTTAGGTTTAGGGGTTAATATGTTTATTATAGTGGTGGCGACGGGGGCGGCAGATTAGGGGTTAATAAATGTAGTTAGGTTGCAGCAACTTTGGGGGCCGCAGATTAGGGGTTAATAAATATAATGTAGATGTCGGCGATGTTGGGGGCAGCAGATTAGGGGTTCATAAGTATAATGAGGTTGGTGGTGGTGGTGTCCGGAGCGGCAGATTAGGGGTTATTAATATAATGCAGGTGTTGGCGATGTTGGGGGTGGCAGATTAGGGGTTAATAAGTGTAATATTAGGGGTGTTTAGACTCAGGGTTCATGTTGGGGTGTTAGGTGTAGACATAAATGTATTTTCTCCATAGGAATCAATGGGGCTGCGTTATGAGCTTTACGCTGCTTTTTTGCAGGTGTTAGGGTTTTTTTCAGCCGGCTCTCCCCCATTGATTCCTATGGAGAAATCGTGCACAAGCACGTTTAGCCAGCTCACCGCTAAAGTAAGCACACTGGTATTGAGGTGAGATGAGGAGCAAAATTTTGCTCTACGCTCACTTTTTTGCGGTTAATGCCGGACTTGTAAAAACCTGTAATACCAGCGCTGTCTGTAAGTGAGCGGTGAGCATAAACTGCTTGTTAGCACCGCACAGCCTCTAACGCAAAACTCTAATCTAGGCATATATATCTCTATTGTGCAAACAAATCTATGTGGCATCCCTTTTTAGATTATCCTATGCTCCACACAGACTTGTGCTGACAATATCTGTCCCTAATTACAAACATGGCAGCACCCATTACTTTATAGAAACTTAGTAGAATTTTGACAGCCAACACATGTCAGAGGTAAACTACAGGGAAAGGGGACAAAACAAATAATAAAAGTATATTGCAAAGTGTTTTTACTACACATAATAAAACGTTTTATATTACAATCTCATCTGTAATAATCAGTTTAAATCCCTTTAAAAGAAACCCAGGCCTATCGCCTTGACCTAAACATCAACCCCTTAACAACTTGTTACTTGGTCTGTCCTGGGGTCAAAAGCCCCTCCTAAAATTAATTTCTCCTGAGCTCCCTTTCTCATTCCTCCTTTGTTTCTATATAATCTTCTCTTCCCATCTCCATTCCTCACTCAAACTAAGCTTGGTTACATTTTTTCTGATATGCATATATATGTCTCCATATTACTGTAATCCATATTACTCTAAAATCAATTCAATGCTCAGCCTGATCTGCAGCAGCATTAGTGATTTAAATTAAAATACTAATCTCTTTTTTTTTGTCTTGTGAGTTCAGTTACTGTAGTGATCTCACAGCATTTTACAGTACGTCTGAACTACGGCAGAAATGATGTAATCAGCTACTAAGTAACCGTGTTATTATACAAGTGGATTCTAATTACTCTGCCTGTAGAAAAATTACCAGTTTGAACCCCCATCCTATATAAGTGTTTGTGAGTGTAAACATAATAATATTTATGTAAATAATAGCAGAAACCTTTGTTTCTCCAACATAGGTGTGTCCGGTCCACGGCGTCATCCTTACTTGTGGGATATTCTCTTCCCCAACAGGAAATGGCAAAGAGCCCAGCAAAGCTGGTCACATGATCCCTCCTAGGCTCCGCCTACCCCAGTCATTCTCTTTGCCGTTGTACAGGCAACATCTCCACGGAGATGGCTTAGAGTTTTTTAGTGTTTAACTGTAGTTTTTCATTATTCAATCAAGAGTTTGTTATTTTCAAATAGTGCTGGTATGTACTATTTACTCAGAAACAGAAAAGAGATGAAGAATTCTGTTTGTATGAGGAAAATGATTTTAGCAACCGTAACTAAAATCCATGGCTGTTCCACACAGGACTGTTGAGAGCAATTAACTTCAGTTGGGGGAACAGTGTGCAGTCTCTTGCTGCTTGAGGTATGACACATTCTAACAAGACGATGTAATGCTGGAAGCTGTCATTTTCCCTATGGGATCCGGTAAGCCATTTTTATTAAGATAGTAAATAAGGGCTTCACAAGGGCTTATTAAGACTGTAGACTTTTTCTGGGCTAAATCGATTCATTATTAACACATATTTAGCCTTGAGGAATCATTTATTCTGGGTATTTTGATATGATTATATCGGCAGGCACTGTTTTTGACACCTTATTCTTTAGGGGCTTTCCCTAATCATAGTCAGAGCCTCATTTTCGCGCCGGTAATGGCGCACTTGTTTTTGAGGACAGCATGGCATGCAGCTGCATGTGTGTGGAGCTCTGATACATAGAAAAGTCTTTCTGAAGGCATCATTTGGTATCGTATTCCCCTTTGGGCTTGGTTGGGTCTCAGCAAAGCAGATTCCAGGGACTGTAAAGGGGTTAAATATAAAAACGGCTCCGGTTCCGTTATTTTAAGGGTTAAAGCTTCCAAATTTGGTGTGCAATACTTTTAAGGCTTTAAGACTCTATGGTGAAATTTTGGTGAATTTTGAACAATTCCTTCATACTTTTTCGCAATTGCAGTAATAAAGTGTGTTTAGTTTAAAATTTAAAGTGACAGTAACGGTTTTATTTTAAAACGTTTTTTGTGCTTTGTTATCAAGTTTATGCCTGTTTAACATGTCTGAACTACCAGATAGATTGTGTTCTGAATGTGGGGAAATCAAGGTTCCTTCTCATTTAACTATATGTATTTTATGTCATAAAAAATTTAGTAAAAATTATGCCCAAGATGATTCCTCAAGTGAGGGGAGTAAGCATGGTACTGCATCATCCCCTACTTCGTCTACACCAGTCTTGCCCATACAGGAGGCCCCTAGTACATCTAGTGCGCCAATACTCCTTACTATGCAACATTTAACGGCTGTAATGGATAATTCTATCAAAAACATTTTAGCCAATATGCCCACTTATCAGCGAAAGCGCGACTGCTCTGTTTTAGAAAATTCTGTAGAGCATGAGAACGCTGATGATATGGTTTCTGAAGGGCCCCTACACCAGTCTGAGGGGGCCAGGGAGGTTTTGTCTGAGGGAGAAATTTCAGATTCAGGAAACATTTCTCAACAAGCTGAACCTGATGTGATTAATTTTAAATTTAAGTTGGAACATCTCCGCGCTCTGCTTAAGGAGGTGTTATCCAATTTGGATGATTGTGATTATCTGGTCATTCCAGAACCACTATGTAAAATAGAAAAGTTCTTAGAGGCCCCGGGGCCCCCCGAAGCTTTTCCTATATCCAAGCGGGTGGCGTACATTGTTAGTAAAGAATGGGACAGGCCCGGTATACCTTTAGTACCTTCCCCCATATTTATAAAATTGTTTTCCTATAGTCGACCCCAGAAAGGACTGATGGCAGACAGTCCCCAAGGTCGGGGGGGCGGTTTCTACTCTACACAAGCGCGCCACTATACCCATAGAAGATAGTTGTGCTTTCCAAGATCCTATGGATAAAAAATTAGAAGGTCTGCTAAAGATGTTTGTTCAGCAAGGTTCCCTTCTACATCCAATTGCATGCATTGTCCCTGTCACTGCAGCCGCGTGTTTCTAGTTTGATGAGCTAGGAAAGGCGATTATTAGTAATTCTTCTTCTTATGAGGAGATTATGGACAGAATTCGTGCTCTTAAATTGGCTAATTCTTTCACCCTAGACGCCACCTTGCAATTGGCTAGGTTAACGGCGAAAAAATTCTGGGTTTTGCTATTGTGGCGCAGAGCGCTTCGGTTAAAATCTTGGACAGCGGATGCGTCTTCCAAGAACAAATTGCTTGACATTCCTTTCAAGGGGAAAACACTCTTTGGCCCTGACTTGAAAGAGATTATCTCTGGGGCAAGAGATGTTCTGGATCCTTGGGCGTTAGAAATAGTCTCCCAAGGTTATTCTCTGGAGTTCAAGGGGCTTCCTCCTAGGGGGAGGTTCCACAGGTCTCAGTTGTCTTCAGACCACATAAGAAGACAGGCATTCTTACATTGGGTAAAAGACCTGCTAAAAATGGGAGTGATTCATCCTGTCCCATTAGGAGAACAAGGGATGGGGTTCTACTCCAATCTGTTCATAGTTCCCAAAAAAGAGGGAACGTTCAGACCAATCTTCGATCTCAAGATCTTGAACAAGTTTCTCAAGGTTCCATCGTTCAAGATGGAAACCATTCGAACACTTCTTCCTTCCATCCAGGAAGGTCAATTCATGACCAAGGTGGATTTCAAGGATGCGTATCTACATATTCCTATCCACAAGGAACATTATCGGTTCCTAAGGTTTGCATTCCTGGACAAGTATTTCCAGTTCGTGGCGTTTTCTTTCGGATTAGCCACTGCTCCTAGGTTTTTCTCATAGGTACTAGGGTCCCTTCTGGCGGTGCTAAGACCAAGGGGCATTGCTGTAGTACCTTACTTGGACGACATTCTGATTCGAGCGTCGTCCCTTCCTCAAGTATAGGCTCACACGGACATTGTCCTGGCCTTTCTCAGATCTCACGGATGGAAAGTGAACGTGGAAAAGAGTTCTCTATCTCCGTCAACGAGGGTTCCCTTCTTGGGAACTATAATAGACTCCTTAGAAATAAGGTTTTTTCTGACAGAAGCCAGAAAAACAAAACTTCTAGACTCTTGTCGGATACTTCATTCCGTTCCTCTTCCTTCCATAGCGCAGGGCATGGAAGTGATAGGTTTGATGGTAGCGGCACTGGACATAGTTCCTTTTGTGCGCATTCATCTAAGACCATTACAACTGTTCATGCTCAGTCAGTGGAATGGGGACTATTCAGACTTGTCTCCGAAGATACAAGTAAATCAGAGGACCAGAGACTCATTCCGTTGGTGGCTGTCCCTGGACAACCTGTCACAAGGGATGACCTTCTGCAGACCAGAGTGGGTCATTGTCACGACCGACGCCAGTCTGATGGGCTGGGGCGCGGTCTGGGGATCCCTGAAAGCTCAGGGTCTTTGGTCTCGGGTAGACTCTCTTCTACCGATAGATATTCTGGAACTGAGAGCGATATTCAATGCTCTCAAAGCTTGGCCTCAGCTAGCGAGGGCCAAGTTCATACACCAACCATCAGGGGGGAACAAGGAGTTCCCTAGCGATGGAAGAAGTGACCAAAATCATTCTATGGGCGGAGTCTCACTCCTGCCACCTGTCTGCTATCCACATCCCAGGAGTGGAAAATTGGGAAGCGGATTTTCTGAGTCGTCAGACATTGCATCCGGGGGAGTGGGAACTCCATCCGGAAATCTTTGCCCAAGTCACTCAACCGTGGGGCATTCCAGACATGGATCTGATGGCCTCTCGTCAGAACTTTAGAGTTCCTTACTACGGGTACAGATCCAGGGATCCCAAGGCGGCTCTAGTGGATGCACTAGTAGCACCTTGGACCTTCAAACTAGCTTATGTGTTCCCGCCGTTTCCTCTCATCCCCAGGCTGGTAGCCAGGATCAATCAGGAGAGGGCGTCGGTGATTTTGATAGCTCCTGCGTGGCCACGCAGGACTTGGTATGCAGATCTGGTGAATATGTCATCGGCTCCACCATGGAAGCTACCTTTGAGACGAGACCTTCTTGTTCTAGGTCCGTTCGACCCACTCCAGCTGACTGCTTGGAGATTGAACGCTTGATCTTATCAAAGCGAGGGTTCTCAGATTCTGTTATTAATACTCTTGTTCAGGCCTGAAAGCCTGTAACCAGAAAAATTACCACATAATTTGGTATATCTGTTGGTGTGAATCTGCAGGATTCCCTTGGGACAAGGTTAAGATTCCTAAGAGTCTATCCTTCCTTCGAGAAGGATTGGAAAAAGGATTATCTGCAAGTTCCTTGATGGGACAGATTTCTGCCTTGTCCGTGTTACTTCACAAAAAGCTGGCAGCTGTGCCAGATGTTCTAGCCTTTGTTCAGGCTCTGGTTAGAATCAAGCCTGTTTACAAAATTTTGACTCCTACTTGGAGTCTCAACCTAGTTCTTTCAGTTCTTCAGGGGGTTCCGTTTGAACCCTTACATTCCGTTGATATTAAGTTATTATCTTGGAAAGTTTGTTTTTGGTTGCAATTTCTTCTGCTAGAAGAGTTTCAGAATTATCTGCTCTGCAGTGTTCTTCTCCTTATCTGGAGTTCCATGCAGATAAGGTGGTTTTGCGTACTAAACCTGGTTTTCTTCCAAAAGTTGTTTCTAACAAAGACATTAACCAGGAGATAGTTGTACCTTTCTTTGTGTCCTAATCCAGTTTCAAAGAAGGAACGTTTGTTGCACAACTTGGATGTAGTTCGTGCTCTCAAATTTTACTTAGCAGCTACTAAGGATTTCAGACAAACTTTGTTTTTGTTTGTTGTTTATTCTGGTAAACGGAGAGGTCAAAAAGCAACTTCTACCTCTCTCTCCTTCTGGATTAAAAGCATTATCCGATTGGCTTATGAGACTGCCGGACGGCAGCCTCCTGAAAGAATCACAGCTCACTCCACTAGGGCTGTGGCTTCCACATGGGCCTTCAAGAACGAGGCTTCTGTTGATCAGATATGTAGGGCAGCGACTTGGTCTTCACTGCACACTTTTACCAAATTTTACAAGTTTGATACTTTTGCTTCTTCTGAGGCTATTTTTGGGAGAAAGGTTTTGCAAGCCGTGGTGCCTTCCATTTAGGTGACCTGATTTGCTCCCTCCCTTCATCCGTGTCCTAAAGCTTTGGTATTGGTTCCCACAAGTAAGGATGACGCCGTGGACCGGACACACCGATGTTGGAGAAAACAGAATTTATGTTTACCTGATAAATTTCTTTCTCCAACGGTGTGTCCGGTCCACGGCCCGCCCTGGTTTTTTTAATCAGGTCTGATAATTTATTTTCTTTAACTACAGTCACCACGGTACCATATGGTTTCTCCTATGCAAATATTCCTCCTTAACGTCGGTCGAATGACTGGGGTAGGCGGAGCCTAGGAGGGATCATGTGACCAGCTTTGCTGGGCTCTTTGCCATTTCCTGTTGGGGAAGAGAATATCCCACAAGTAAGGATGACGCCGTGGACCGGACACACCGTTGGAGAAAGAAATTTATCAGGTAAACATAAATTCTGTTTTTTCATTAACTCTCAAACATGGTAAATTTAAAGGGACATGGATCTCAAAATTAAACGTTCTTGATTCAGATAGAGCATGCATTATTAAGAGACTTTTTAATTTAGTTCTATTATCAAATTTACTTTGTTCGTATGGTATCCTGTGTTGAAAAGCATCCCTTGTTAGTCTCAGGAGCATATATTTTATTTCTGCATATTAAAAGCAGCAAAGGTATAAGGTTGCAAATGGTAAAACAGCACAGCAGACACAACATTATAGGCAATTCTGCGTAGATATGTCTGACCACTTTGTGTTAGGGCCCCCCCCCCTGCAAATTTTGCTGCAGGGTAATTGCATATTGGAAGTGTCAGGAGTAGTGAGCTGATCACTTTTAACTTTAGAGTACACTTGGAAACAGCCTACTTATCACTTTATAATTTATGCAGTGGTCTCTACAATATTTCTTGTTAACCAGCTTGTAGAACAATTGATTAATAATTCTTGGTTAATTCTGTTTGTGTTTGCTTGGCAGTTAATCTTTAACCTGACATAGTCATTTTCTGTGAATTGCAATTACACTTTCATGCAGCACACTGATTTTAAACCTGTTAAGCAGGTCAGAATTTACATTATACAGTAAATATGTGTATATGTGTGAGGTTGTAATTATGAAGACAAAGAGTATTACCTTTAACAGGACTAGAAGAATAGAAAAGAACACTATGGGGCTGATTTACCAAAACATTGGTGAATGCTGTCGGCATTTAACATTGCACAAGCAGTTCTGGTGCCCCCTGCAAATTCGTGGTATATCGCCCGCTAGCATGGGGTGTCAATTAACATGATCTTATAGGATCGGGCGGATTGAAGTCCGCAGCCTCAGAGGCAGCGGACCAGTTGAGGAACAGCGGTCTTAAGACCACTGCTTCATAACAGCGGCATCAGGGGCCATTCGGCCCTTGATAAATTGGCCCCTATAAATTAAAAAAAAAAAATATTGTGCTGAAAAAGTTTCTGAATTTCTTTAAAATATGCACATATGCTCCGTGCACCTGCATTCAAATGCAACACATCCTTTGAGAGCCAATGGTGCTGTATATTTCGTTGGTAATGGAGCAAACTGAGTGATTGCCAACGCGATGCATGCAACTGCCAAGTGCACAGAGCATATGCACATATGCTACTCTTGCCCGTTCCTGGTAAAAGATATCACTGAAATATTAAAAGTATTTTATTAGCACACGAGTTACAAACACGTCTCTAGCCACTCATGTGCATTTCAGTTTCACAGGGATATGGCACAGCTACAATAGCCTGGCTACTACTCACCGTGCTGCTGATTTTTCTACTGCTGCCCTCTTCAAAGGTGTTATTTTATTTTATCCTCATACTAGTGCCTGGTTGGTTGGGTTGCACATCTTTATACTGGAGCTTAGGTATTCTTGCACTCATGACAGGACAGAAGCGGTTCACATTCCCAGATCAATTAGATTTCTGGATTTTTGACAGCTGTATTATGCACTTTGGGTTACATGCATATATATTACTAGATTATTTTTGTGGCATGTTTTATAATATTTATATATGTCATGTAACTTCCAAACTGTGTAAAAACATTTTTTTACTGAATATGCGCAAAATTAAAATATTACATTAGGAACAACAGGATAAAAACAGTTGAAATAAACACATCTGTAAAAAATGAGCTCAAAGCTCTGTTTCAGAAAGTTTTTGCAAAAAGATGGTATCGTTAAAAGTGTATGAATAAAAAGTGTAATTATTATAAATAAAAAGCTTTCTCACTGCAGTGGAAGATAATGTAAAAAATTAGTAAGGTGCTGTATTATGC
This sequence comes from Bombina bombina, assembly GCF_027579735.1. Classification (NCBI taxonomy): domain Eukaryota; kingdom Metazoa; phylum Chordata; class Amphibia; order Anura; family Bombinatoridae; genus Bombina; species Bombina bombina. The sequence continues at coordinate 624,791,570 of NC_069499.1, read as the reverse complement.
CGACCGAGCAGCGATGGGATGTGCCGACCAGGCGGCGTCTGTTGCAGACTCTAACAGGACATAATATTTACAACATCTACATTGTGATTCTAAAAGGAACAAACAGGACTGCTCAAGGGATTTTGCTTCAGTGTGAAGAAAACTGAGACATTAACCCCTTAACGACTGAGGACGTGCAGGGTACGTCCTCAGAAAAAAGGCAGTTAACGCCTGAGAACGTACCCTGCACGTCCTCAGTGTGGAAAGCAGCTGGAAGCGATCCTGCTCGCTTCCAGATGATTTCCGGTTATTGCAGTGATGCCTCGATATGGAGGCATCCTGCAATAACCTTTTTAAGCCATCCGGTGCAGAGAGAGCCACTCTGTGGCCCTCTATGCACCGGAGATCGGTGGCTCCCTGCGTTGGTGGGTGGGAGCCGGACCGGGAGGCGGGTGGCGGCCATCGATGGCCCTGTTGATGTGAAGGGGGGCGGGATCGTGGGCGGCTGGGGGCGCACACGGGCGCGCGCGCGTGCACGGGAGGGTGGGGGCGGGCGCGTGCACGGGGAGGGAGCGGGTGGGAACCGCTACACTACAGAAAATGCTGGAAATAAAAAATATAAAAAAATGTCAAAATTAAAAAAAAAAACGATCAGCAAGGTGGTGGGGGTTTGTCTGTGTGTGTGTGTGTGTGGGGGGGGGGGGGGGAAGCTACACTACAGAAAAAAAAAAACCAAACAAAAAAAAGCACTTTTTATTGTAAACTGGGTACTGGCAGACAGCTGCCAGTACCCAAGATGGCCCCCAATAAGGCAGAGGGGAGGGTTAGAGAGCGGTTTTGGGGGGGATCAGGGAGGTTGGGGGCTAAGGGGGGGATCCTACACAGTAGCATATGTAAATATGCTAAAAAATTTTTTTTTATTTTTTTTTAAAATCCTTTTATTTTAGTACTGGCAGACTTTCTGCCAGTACTTAAGATGGCGGGGACAATTGTGGGGTGGGGGAGGGAAGGGAGCTGTTTGGGAGGGATCAGGGGGTGGGATGTGTCAGATGGGAGGCTGATCTCTACACTAAAGCTAAAATTAACCCTGCAAGCTCACTACAAACTCCCTAATTAACCCCTTCACTGCTAGCCATAATACACGTGTGAGGCGCAACAGGATTTAGTGGCCTTCTAATTACCAGAAAGCAACGCCAAAGTCATATATGTCTGCTATTTCTGAACAAAGGGGATCCCAGACAAGCATTTACAACCATTTGTGCCATAATTGCACAAGCTGTTTGTAAATGATTTCAGTGAGAAACCTAAAATTGTGAAAAATTTTACGTTTTTTTTAAGTTGATCGCATTTGGCAGTGAAATGGTGGCATGAAATATACCAAAATGTGCCTAGATCAATACTTGGGGTTGTCTACTACACTACACTAAAGCTAAAATTAACCCTACAAGCTCCCTAAAAGCTCCCTAATTAACCCCTTAACTGCTGGGCATGATACACTTGTGGTGCGCAGTGGCATTTAGCAGCCTTCTAATTACCAAAAAGCAACACCAAAGCCATATATGTGTGCTATTTCTGAACAAAGGGGATCCCAGAGAAGAATTTACAACCATTTGTAAATAATTTCAGTGAGAAATCGAAAGTTTGTGAAAAAATTTGTGAAAAAGTGAACGATTTTTTGTATTTGATCGCATTTGGCGGTGAAATGGTGGCATTAAATATAGCAAAATTGGCCTAGATCAATACTTTGGGATGTCTACTAAAAAAAAATATATACATGTCAAGGGATATTCAGGGATTCCTGAAAGATATCAGTGTCCCAATGTAACTAGCGCTAATTTTGGAAAAAAATGGTTTGGAAATAGCAAAGTGCTACTTGTATTTATGGCCCTATAACTTGCAAAAAAAGCAAAGAACATGTAAACATTGGGTATTTCTAAACTCAGGACAAAATTTAGAAACTATTTAGCATGGGTGTTTTTTGGTGGTTTTAGATATGTAACAGATTTTGGGGGTCAAAGTTAGAAAAAGTGTGTTTTTTTCCATTTTTCCTCATATTTTATAATTTTTTTTATAGTAAATTATAAGATATGATGAAAATAATGGTATCTTTATAAAGTCCATTTAATGGCGAGAAAAACGGTATATAATATGTGTGGGTACAGTAAATGAGTAAGAAGAAAATTACAGCTAAACACAAACACCGCAAAAATGTAAAAATAGCCTTGGTCCCAAACGGACAGAAAATGGAAAAGTGCTGTGGTCATTAAGGGGTTAAAGGAACCATCAGGTTTGATCTCTGAAGCTAACAGACACTTAAATACCGGATATTACACTGCAACCCAGTTTAAGTCATGTTTTTTGATAATCATATATATATATATATATATATATATTAGGGCTGAACGATTAACCACATATGCGGTTTTAAATTGTGATTAACCGCCGCGATTTAAAAACCGCAAGAGTACAAGATTTTTAGCCGCCCCCATATGACGTACAAATGCCACTAAAGTACCTCTGATCTCTGCGGTGACACATTCAGAAATTAGAAGCATGAGGAAGAGGCTGTGAATCTGTGCTTGCGCTATGCTCCATATGTTCTTCCTTTTATTGTAGGAGAGTGGTGGAGCCCCTTATGTAAAGAAAACTGGAGGAGGAGCAGCGACTGACCGTGTGATTACTTCTGTATGGTGGGCTTACTCATATCCCCTGTGCTGTATAGGTAGGCAGAGCAGAGAACGTGTGCTAGGCATGGCATGGTACAGGAGTCTATGTGCTTAACACAAAGAAACGTTCCCGTAGCAAACCCACATATCTGGTACGCTGTACATACTGCCATATAGTGTCTACCTAGACCGGGATTGTAACGGGTCAGCTGGGTAATATGCAGCTTCACAGCACCTTACACTTCGTAGTGAGAACTGATAAGTCAAATCAAAGGAGCGTAATATATGCAGTAACTTCAGATTTGCACATGTTTTTTTTTTTAATTTAGTGGCCTCACTGTCAAGCTTTGCTTTGACATTTTTGTATTATATCACATTAATAATGACACTTTCTAATCCTACAACAAAACAACCTTATTCACTCGTTTTCTACTCCTAAGATAATGAATGTTAAAAACAACCTTTTTCCATCATGCATGAAAGTGGATAGTTCTGCTGCGTATAGGTTATCCACAGTTTCGGTTTACCACCAGCACTTCTCTGCAGACCCTAAGCAGTACTTTAATTATGTAGTGTAGTATGTAACCCTTTAGAATTGAAGGGTCGCTAATGCTATTGTTAAATTTTCCACTATAATTGCCTTTAAGACTTTATGAAAAATAAAACCAAACCAATATTATTTAAAAAGGTATGTCTGTAAAGTACAGAATAAATATTGACAAATTAAATTAAAGGACAGTAAACTTTAAATAATGTATATGTGTGTGTGTATGTGTATGTATATATATATATATATATATATATATATATATATATATATATATATATACACATTTATTGAACAGTTTGATGCCATTTAGTATTTACTGTTCTAAATAAATACTGTTGTTGGCTGTGTTCAGACTTTGCTACATGCAGGAAGTGTCCTTTTTTTAGTGCAGATAAAATTAAAAAGTTCTTCTGACTGCTTGAATTTGTTGTTGAAAATCATGGGCAGTAATTGTGATGCATCGCGGAATCAAATTGTTGACAGGATAATCGTAATTGAATCGTGAGACCAGTAAGATGCGCACCCCTACTTGGGAATTAGAGTAAAAGACTTGAATATATCACTAATTAGAACATGTATTTTTTCCACTACAATGTCTCATAAGAAAAATAAAATAATTTTTAAATGATGTTGTGTGTTCTGTACTGTTTATATTCTGTCTTCAGTCTGATTATATTCCATACAATGAGTAGCTAATAATTAGCCATGTTTTTTTTATAAGCTATCAGATAATAACATATTAATAGCTTTCCATAACTTCTAAGTAACGTAAGCTACTTCATTTAACCCTTCTTGCAATGGAAGATGAATATGAAGGAAGAGGCATTTACAGTACAGTTTAGTGTAACATAGCAGCCTTGTGCTAGACTACAGATTATGAGAGCTGTAAGTCATAGGGTGACACTCATGCCCAGTTGTTATTTCTAAATAACTTTTTTCTAGTAATAGCATGTTTTTTATTCACTGACCTTACCATATAAGTTAGACATACTAATTAACAATAACGTTGATCGCTGTAAGTAAATTGATACAGTTTCCTATTTCAGTAAAAAAATAACAAATAACAAGACAAGTGTAACCATAAAACCGTGAGTAACCAATAGATTACAGCGTAGTGAGATTGGTAAATGATACCAGGATTATGATTGGGCGAGAGCCAAATCCAACCCGACTGGTCATGATGTCACAAGAGGTGGTCCTGGCTTTGAGAAAGCCAGGAAGTGGTGAAACATGTCAGGGGACAGGAGGGGATTTAGTAGCTTTTAACTAGCAAGGAGAAGCTGGTAATTTAGCTGATACAAGCTGGAATGTGAATGTATGCGCATGTACATTGACCTATAACTAACTATTTTTTTTCAGCTTGTACACATTTATCGTGGGCATTATCATATAGCCAGGGAGGTTCATATAGGCCGTCTGAGTAATACCATTTGGTGTGAGTATCACTATATGAGTTAGCCTGAGTAGCACTTTATTCATAATTATCCTTGAGATAACACCTGTTATAATAGACCAGGGGTGCCCAATAGGTGCAGTAGATCCTAAAGACGCTGCTGGTAGATCGCGGCCACTGTGATCAAAATGATGTGGTCAAGTTACGCAATCTCAACACGGGGGTGTGAGTAGAGTATGGTTGCTAGGGATACCCCTTTATCTACCGCAGTGTGTGAAGCGGCAGGTCATTAAACAGTCTGATGGTCGGACACAAAAAAAATGCTACAGGATTGGATCTTGAGGGATATCGATTTCAACCAATCAATGTAGATGATTTTTGTATGACAACACAATTGCCCTATCAAAAGCATGGTTGAGTGAGTACTCTCCCAATGGATATGGCGGTATAGTATAATTAGGAGGGTAAGCATCAATAGATAGACAAAATAAAGGCAGAGACTGCTGTGCTATGCTAAAGGAACAAGTCTGATTGACGCCTGGCAAATGAATGTGTTGACCCGGTAAGAAATGGTCTTCATGGCGCACTATTAAAATCTATTTGTTTAAGCCTCACCGGGTCATATCAGGCGAAGTCTGCAGCGCAAAGTAAAGGGGGTCAGTGGCAGCAATTTAAATGCAGTAACATGGCACAAGGGGTTGCTCCTGTTAACCCGAATTAAAGGCAGTGCTACTTTTGTCGTCAGGATTAATCTGTTGTATCTTTATGCTTTTGCACATCCATGTGTTGCTAAATCATGCAACCTTACAGGGGTATGAAAGAAACATTTTATTTTCATGATTCAGATATAGAACATGCAATTTTAAACAACTTTCTAATTTACTCCAATTATCAATTTCTAATATAGTTACTTTGACAGCTCTAATTAAGGGGATCACTGTATACTCGAAAACACTAGAGCCGCAAACCGCTTTGTGAGTATAGGTTTATCTTCTCGTATAAACAGTGCTATTATCACATCTTTTTTGAAAGTATACTCTGCCTGACCTGCATTTAATAATATGTATGTTTGTTTTTAACCCTTAACTTAGCCCTGTATAGTGAGATCAGGCAACAGTAAGCAGGGTGGGTTTGGTGGGGGATTATTTCAGGCAAAGGCTGCTGGCGTGAAGTTCTTCTCCTTCCACCTACATTTGATGTTCAGATGTTGCAGCTGGTTGGCAGTGCTTTCACTTGGTGGCAGTAAACTTCTTAAGTTTTGGGTGTCTCCTGTTAATGTTTAAAAGGGGGGAGAGTGTTTTTGGGACATGTCTGTGTTCAAAGTAGACACATGGGCCTCTATTTATCAAGCTGTCAACCGCAAATACGCTGGAATTCCGCAGCGTATTTGTGCGAGCTTGATTCGCCGTAGTTATCAAACCCTACAGACCGGCAAAAGTAGAATATAGTGACGTAACATACGATCTGCCGGACTCAGTCCAACACAGATCGATGGTTACGTCACTACAGATGTTCCGAACGCAATTTTGGCACAATCTGACTACTTTTGGAATTTATCAAAAAACTAGCAGGCACGCTCACCACTTTTCCTGCCCAGCGTACCTGGTTTTCCAACCGCCGCCCTGGAGGCGGCAGATGCCATAGGAATCAATGGGAGTTTGACAGCAGCGAAAGTTCATGTTCGTTGCTGCCCGATATCCCATTGATTTCTATGGTAGTGTCTACACCTAACACCCTAACATGTACCCCGAGTCTAAATACCCCTAATCTGCCCCCCATACACCGCCGCCACCTACATTATACTTATTAACCCCTAATCTGCCCCCCTCTACACCGCCGCAACTAAATAAAGTGTTTAACCCCTAAACCTCCGCTCCTGGAGCCCACCGTCATCTACATTATACTTATTAACCCCTAATCTGCCCCCCATACCGCCGCAACTCTAATAAATGTATTAACCCCTAAACCGCCACTCCTGGAGCCTACCGCAATTCTAATAAAGTGTTTAACCCCTAATCTGCCCCCCCTACACCGCCGCCACCTACATTATACTTATTACTCCCTAAATCGCCGCTCCCGGACCCAGCCGCCACCTACATTAAATTTATTAACCCCTAATCTCCCGCCCCCAATGTCTAACTTAAATATAGTTTAAATAAATCTAAATAAAAATTACTATCATTAACTAAATAATTCCTATTTAAAACTAAATACTTACCTATAAAATAAACCCTAAACTAGCTACAATATAACTAATAATTACATTGTATCTAGCTTAGGTTTTATTTTTATTTTACAGGCAAGTTTGTATTTATTTTTAACTAGGTAGAATAGTTACTAAATAGTTATTAACTATTTAATAACTACATAGCTAAAATAAATACAAATTTACCTGTAAACTAAAACCTAACCTAAGTTACAATTACACCTAACACTACACTATCATTAAATTAATTCCCTAAATTAAAATAAAATAATTACAATTAAATAAAATTAACTAAAGTACAACCCCCCCCACTAAATTACAGAAAGTAATAAAATAATTACAAGAAGTTTAAACTAATTAAGCCTAATCTAATCCCCCTAATAAAATAAAAAAGCACCCCAAAATAAAAAAAGGCCCTACCCTATACTAAATTACAAATAGCCCTTAAAAGGGCTTTTTGCGGGGCATTGCCCCAAAGTAATCAGCTCTTTTACCTGTAAAAAAAAATACAATATACAATACCCCCCAACATTACAACCCACCACCCACACACCCAACGTTACTCTAAAACCCACCCAATCCCCCCTCAATAAAACCTAACACTAACCCCTTGAAGATCACCCTACCTTGAGATGTCTTCACCCAACCGGGCAGAAGTGGTCCTCCATACGGTCTGAAGTCTTCATCTGATCCGGGCAGAAGAGGTCCTCCAGACGGGTTTTCATCCAGGCGGCATCTTCTATCTTCATCCATCCGGCGAGGAGCGGCTCCATCTTGAAGACATCCGATGCGAAGCATCCATCCAGACCGACGACTACCCGACGAATGAATATTCCTTTAAATGACGCCATCCAAGATGGCGTCCCTTGAATTCTGATTGGCTGATAGTATTCTATCAGCCAATCGGAATTAAGGTAGGAAAAATCCTATTGGCTGATTGGATCAGCCAATAGGATCGAACTTCAATCCTATTGGCTGATTGCATCAGCCAATAGGATTTTTCCTACCTTAATTCCGATTGGCTGATAGAATTCTATCAGCCAATCGAAATTCAAGGGACGCCATCTTAGATGATGTCATTTAAAGGAATATTCATTCGTCGGGTAGTCGTCGGTCTGGATGGATGCTCTGCGTCTGATGTCTTCAAGATGGACTCGCTCCGCTCCGGATGGATGAAGATAGAAGATGCCGCTTAGATGAAGACTTCTGCCCGTCTGGAGGTCCTTTTCTGCCTGGATCGGATGAAGACTTCTGGAGGACCACTTGTGCCCGGCTGGGTGAAGACATTTCAAGTTAGGGTGATCTTCAAGGGGGTAGTGTTTTTATTAAGAGGGGATTGGGTGGGTTTTAGAGTAGGGTTGGGTGTGTGGGTGCTGGGTTGTAATGTTGGGGGGGGTTATTGTATTTTTTTTTACAGGTAATAGAGCTGATTACTTTGGGGCAATGCCCCGCAAAAAACCCTTTTAAGGGCTATTTGTAATTTGGTATAGGGTAGGGATTTTTATTATTTTAGTTTTTTTTTTAATTTTATTAGGGGAATTAGATTAGGTGTAATTAGTTTAAAAAACTTGCAATTATTTTATTATTTTCTGTAATTTAGTGTTTTTTTTTTGTACTTTAGTTAATTTTATTTAATTGTAATTAATTTATTTTAATTTAGGGAATTAATTTAACTATAGTGTAGCGTTAGGTGTAATTGTAGCTTAGGTTAGGTTTTATTTTACAGGTAAATTTGTATTTATTTTAACTAGGTAGCTATTAAATAGTTAATAACTATTTAATAACTATTGTACCTAGTTAAAATAAATACAAAGTTGCCTGTAAAATAAAAATAAATCCTAAAATAGCTACAATGTAACTATTAGTTATATTGTAGCTATCTTGGGGTTTATTTTATAGGTAAGTATTTAGTTTTAAATAGGAATAATTTATTTCATGATAGGAATATTTATTTAGATTTATTTAAATTATATTTAAGTTAGGGGGTGTTAGGGTTAGGGTTAGACTTAGGTTTAGGGGTTAATAAATTTAATATAGTGGCGGCGACGTTGGGGGCGGGAGATTAGGGGTTAATAAATTTAATGTAGGTGGCGGCGGTGTAGAGGGGTCAGATTAGGGGTTAATAAATTTAATTTAGGTGGCGGCGGTGTAGGGGGGTCAGATTAGGGGTTAATAAATTTAATGTAGGTGGCGGCGGGGTCCGTGAGCGGCGGTTTAGGGATTTGAACATTTTATTTCGTTGTGGCGGGCTCCGGGAGCAGCGGTTTAGGGGTTAATACATATAATGTAGGTGGTGGTGGGCTCCGGGAGCGGCAGTTTAGGGGTTAAACACTTTATTAGAGTTACGGTGGGCTCCGGGAGTGGCGGTTTAGGGGTTAATAACTTTATTTAGTTGCGGGGGGGTCCAGGAGCGGCGGTATAGGGGGTAAATAGTTTAGTTTAGTGTGGGTGCTTAGTGACAGGGTACCAAGAAAGCTGCAAATAAGCCGAAGAGCAGCGAGATCGATGATTGTTAGTTAACAACAGTCCGCTGCTCATCGCTCCGTACCTGCGCGGCTTTTTGACAGCTTTCTTGATAATTTTGGCGAACGTATTCAGGTCCGCGGCAGCGATGTTAGGTGAAGTCAGGCGAGCGTATTGGTGCCGTTGAATGCATGAAAGTCGACGGCTTGATAAGTAGGGGCCATGGTGGCCTTTAGGCAAGCACTTCTAATGGGTTTTTGTATGTGGCAAATTATTGTTTATTATAATTAACCCAATAAATGTATATATATTGTTATGTATTATAGCAAAACAGTGTCAAGTGCCATGTGTGGGGGTCATTTATGATATAAAAATGTTTAGTTTAGAAGTGCTGTGTGTAGATGTCTTTAAAAGAAAGCAGATTTGTTTAGGGGGGTTAACATATTCTTACTGGTGAGCTTATGGTCATTTGGTTTTTGAGTATTCAGATGGTATTTTTTACTTAATAATAATAATAAAAAAATTAGTGTGGAATCAAATTCGGCACAGTATTTTCAGACACTTTTGTGCAGGTTATTTTAACTGCATATATTTGGCAACATTTTAAGGAGCACATATTGTTTATTTTTTTATTTTTAAATATATTTTTATTGAGGTTTTACATAACAAACATAAAACATAGTACGCCCTTTGATAAATGAAAAGATACAAACATAATAAAGCAAAACATTTCAACAATTATGAAATGCAATATTGACAAGCTAATGAAACCTCGATTTTGCAATAATTAGCATAAATGACTGACCATTTAGAAACACAGTTTTAGGCCAATAGGGCCAGAAGTGCAAAAGATAACTGATGGTCAGGTGGACAGCTCACTAGGAGCTTCTAGAAGAGAAACAATGAGTATATACTAAGGGGGGGGGGGATTTCAGCGGGTAAGCACCGCTATGTAGATGAGGGAAGGGGTGGAGGAGCGGAGCCATACATATAAAGGTTGTGTAAGGAGCATGGCGGGATCCCTAAGGTAGTATGTAGGAGAAGGTAGTTTAGAGGCTACCGGTAACCCTATATCAGATTGTCAATTTAGTATGGCTATATGTAAAAATATAGTTAGTAGGCTAGGGGTGCTATAGCAGGAGATTACGGAGTAGGAGGTGATCCCATATCGTCTGGGAGAGAAAGTGGGATAGAATTGCTGTATGGGATATAAAGTTAAAGAGTCTTATAGAATGATTCCAATCTCCTTAGGGTCAGCCAGGAGGCTATAAACCAGCATATAGGGAGTCAACTGTTACATTCTAATCATTGTTTTCTTGAAATAGATGTAAGCTAGTGAAACCAATATTTAGTTTATATTAAGAAGTTACGTCACTATGTCAATAAAACCCAGACTATAGAGCCTCCGTAGGGAGGGTGTCTGTAACTACCTTTACAGTGAGTTGTTCGGATATAATTCCTGCTAAAGCTGTAGCAAACTGTCTCGCCCGCTGACAGTCTGCTTGTGCAATATAGGGAGGTAATGCAGGGTAACCCCAAGGGGTATCCAGAGTGACAGATGTATAGCTAGCTAATTGGCTAGGAGGTAGAAATAAATATTATAGCAAATAAGAGCATATTTAACTGAAAAATAGTCTTTACTGACTCTAGGGGACTAGACATCTCTTCATGGATGACAATATAAGACAGCATACATCAAACCCATACTGCAAGAATATATAGTTTTGTCATTAAACTTATAGTTAAACAGACAATACACCGGAAATGAGATAATAATAGACTTGTCTATTAGTAGCGCTGAATTCTGTGGTAGGGCTGCCATAACCTGCTAATACAACCAAATGAGTAGTGGTTACCAAAGCTCAGTACATATGGAGCACCTGACTAAACATTACGTATGTATAAAAAAAATGTATATAAACATATTTAGTTACCCCTTTGTACATGAATATGGGATCCTAGCTATATTACAAACCAAGTGATGAGAGGGGCAGATAAACCAGCCTTGAAATAAGGGTTTAAAACTCCAAGATAAATATAGAATGATATCTCCATGATACAGAAACCTATTGAAGAGAAAACGGCTTCTGAATATTAAGCAAGCTAAATAATTTGTAAAGTTATATGGGGGTAGGAGAAGTTTAAGACTGGCTAAAAAGTACTATAAACTACCACTGCAATAAGTGGACTAACCACTCTATTTGGGTGAATATTAGGGCTGGTCCAATTAGAGAGACATAAATGAGCACTCCTGCATGCACAAATAAGCACATACACATATATGCCCATATGTAAGGTGACAGCGATCACTTAGCCTGCTTATTCTAAGACACAAATAGGTAAACATCTAAAGCTGTCACCGACAGATATAAAAATAAAACTTGGGAACACATACATTGTATAAACATTGACAACAAACAAAGCTATAGGCAAATATGTCCTAGAAAACCATTATAACAAACACATCACTGAACAATATAATACCAGAAAACCGTTAACTTTCTAGTTTCCGCTAAATGGCATATTCAATAAATTCTCTCAGTTAGCAATGTCTATTACATAAAGTAAACTTGCATAAACCACACAATGTAATAGAGATAGCATATAGCCAACTTAACATTTTTAGTTGCATAGGTGGTATCAATAAGGTCTAAAGCAACTAATATAAACACATTTCTATTTTTAATGCGCATTCCCTGCAGAAGGACAAATGTATAGTCATTAGGGATGTAGTTATCAGATTATTGCAGGTATTTAAGTACATCCATTGCCCGGTAAATATCCAGCAACAAGTAGGGGGCTGTGTTTGGCAGAAAGCATAAAAGAACAATAAAAGGAAAATACCATGTCATCGTCAACCATCAGGTGAATATCATCACAAAGTCAGGCTGGAAAAAAATACTGGACTTTAAATTTAACCTATTCCCACTCTTAATAGAGGTAAAGAAGGGGGAGTGAAGTGCACCTGTATATGAGCTTGTCCAGCATATCTGTTGGGGCACCGTGTGTCCCCAAACATACAGTAGGCATGTAAGACTCTGTCAGTGTTCTTGAAGGTCTGAGAGGAGCATGTGGTGTTGTAGTTTTTATGAGGCACCAGAGTATGTCTCGATCCTGTGTGCTGCTCTGCTCCTTCTCTGTCGATCTCCTCCTTTGCATCACAGCTTCCAATCACCCGGCGGGGACTGGCCACATCTCGTTTGGCAGAGAGGAGGGTATGAGTCTCAGGTCTCCCGCACTCCTCCAACAACGTATATGCAGATTCAGCTTTCCCCTTAGATAAGATTACCTGTGGCTGAATGTCCCAGCTTTGATCTGCAGTACCGATAAGTATTCCAGCTCCAACGCCCTGTTGTTCAGCCTCTATGCGCATGTGTCTCACTAGGAGTTTGAGACAGTCAAAATTTTTACACATCTTTCGCTCTAGTTCCTTGAGCAAGTTATGCACAGCTATATAGTCATACTCCATTTTCAGTGCTGTGGGTGATAATGACAGTGTAGTAACCAAACGTAGATCAATAGTAGCTGCCTCTGGATCTTGGTAAGGAATAGATGCGGCTAACCGCGCTCGTCAGGTGTCCCGTCTTCAGTATTGAGTTCTTAGGTTTTTCTATGAGTTTTTAAGCTTTTATCGGGAGATTAATCCTTAAAATTAGATCAAAAAGACAGGAGCTGCACAGGAACACGACCAGTCACTTTGGCGGTTGGCTCCGCCCCCCACATATTGTTTATTTTGATTTTGACTCTAACAGGAAGTGCACAACTGGGCCATGGGTTTGATGCCCAGTGGCTTCACGCCTGCATCTCTATTGGTGGACACCACGCAAGCATAGAAACAAAACCATGTTATTTCAACATGTGAACATCAGTTTTTTCAAAATGAAATAAAATATTGTTGTTTTTTCCTGAGAAACAAATATAGAAGGTAAAATGGCAATTGCATGCTTCTTTAAACAGACACGAGGAAGTGAGTAACAAAAACATTCCATTCCATGTGAAGCTGAGATCATTCAGTACCTTAGAATAGTTATCTTTTTAGTTACCTCAAGTTGGAGAATTTTAGCTTTGTGTCATATGTAAGGTAATATAATGAACCATTTCTTCTTTTGGCTGTATATATAGTTTATTAAAAAGTAACATATTTGTTGTGATCTGTTTTTGTATGTATTCATGTATTCATCTTTTGGTATAATATTCAGGAACTAGTCTGTTTATAGTTTTGTGCCTTCTTGGAGAAGGTAGATCTCCCAGAATTTAGTGAGCATCCTCACTCTCCTCTTTATAACCTGTGCAAAGGAGGGCTACCAAAATGGTACATGGTCTAAAAAATAAAACTTACCAGGATAGGCTCAATGACCTAAATATGTATAGCTTAGAGGAGAGAAGGGAAAGAGGTGATATGATAGCAACTTTCAAGTACATTAAAGGGTTTAGTAAAACTGAGGCTGTGGGTATTTTACATAAAATGGAAAATTCAAGAACAAGGGGTCATGAGCTCAAGCTAAAGGGTAGTAGATTCAGAAGTAATTTGAGGAAGCACTTCTTTACAGAAAGAGTGATTGATTTATGGAATAAACTTCCTCAAGAGGTAGTAGCAACAAACACTGTGGGGGACTTTAAAAATGCATGGGACAAGCATAGGGCTATCCTACGAACTAGATAAGTTTATACTGTTAGGTAAGGTCGGGCAGACTTGCTGGGCCTATGGCTCTTATCTGCCGTCAATATCTATGTTTCTATGTTTCTATGTTTCTATGTGCATTATGGTCTTACAGTTTCCTTTTTTATGTAATCTCATTATGTAAAACTACCAAAAGTTTTATCACGCAGAAGCTTTTGGAATATCTCATTCGTATGTTAGAGCTCATATAGAAGGATATATTTACTTAATGTATAATACCGCAATTTCATATAGAAATAGTCAGGTAGTATAGTTGCTTGTCTGGTTTATATATGGAAAGGTCAAGATTTTAGTAACCTTATGTTCTTAGCTTTACATGTTGCACAGTAGTGGCTGGTGATTTCAGTTAGGCTGAAGCACTTCCCAAACTACACCCCAACTGCCCTGCCCCTGTACATGTATCATACTTTAAAATCTATACAAAAAACACAGACACAAAATATAAAGTATGGGAGTCTGCACAATATAAAGTTTGGGAGTCTGCACAATATAAAGTATGGGAATCTGCACAATATAAAGTATGGGAATCTGTACAATATAAAGTATGGGAGACTGCACAATATAAAGTATGGGAGTCTGCACAATATAAATTATGGGAGTCTGCTCAATATAAAGTATGGGAGTCTGCACAATATAAATGATAGGAGTCTGCACGACTCACCTATATCAGGTCTGCTGCTATGTTTTGCACCGCACTAGAGTTCAGGAAGGGGGAGAAAAATCCAGAGAGGAACGCAGTAACTATTTACATTGAGCTATATCGGAACAGTGACACCTACAGGTAGAAATGAAACGTGCAGGCACAAATTTGATTTTCTCTTGCACTGCTCTTTACTAGATATTGTGTTTAATTTGCAGATGTCACGGAGCCACTATTTCAATGCGGGAGACTCCTGGAACTTTTGGGGGAGTTGGGATGCCTGCACTCACCACACATTCTAATATAACACACCACACACACTTACCATACACTTTCATATAACACACACACTTTCCTACAACAGGAACACACCACACACACTCTCCTATGACAGACACTCACCACACACACTTTTCTACAGCACACACACAAGTCGTGACCCAGTAAACATGGTGTTGCGACCCATTAATGGGCCCCGACCCGTGGTTTGAAGAACCTTTATAGAGTACTCATAGGTTAAGAAATTCTCCTCTAGGGCCAGTGTGTGGCTATTGGCAAGCCTACTTTTTCTACTAGTTCAAGTTGTTTCAGAAGAAACTTTAGGAATTTTAAGATTTTCCAATAACTTGCAAGAAGACCAGGTTTGCATTCTGAGCTAGAAGTGAGGAAACAGTTGTACTGTGTTGTGTGCGAGTGAGCAAAACTGGGGTGTACAATGTGGGGTTTAGATGTCCCTGTTTTTACAAAGTAGGAAAAGTGACATGAGGGACATGTGCAGGACACTTGGGAGCTGTGGGTATATACTACCTCATAAAAGCAATTTGCATGACATTGTGTATGTTTATATTTACTTTGGCTTTGTATTGTAACTGTATCAAAATTGGCCATAATGGGTAGAAAGCGGAAGAAATAAAATAAATATATACTGTGTGTGAATGTACGTGTGTGTGTGTGTGTATATGTATGTATATATATATATATATATATATATATCGGACAGAAGACAGCACTCACTGGACTTAAAAGATGCAAACAATGTTGTTTATTCAGTGACGTTTCGGGGAATGCTCCCCTTCATCAGTCTTATGAAGGGGAGCATTCCCCAAACCGTCACTGAATAAACAACATTGTTTGCATCTTTTAAATCCAGTGAGTGCTGTCTTCTGTCCGCTATATTAAATCCGTATTCAGCACCCTGGCATTTGCAAGACTTAGTGAGAGTGCACCTTACTCAACTAATATATATATATAATAAATAATTTCAGACACTACATTTTGTGATATGGATTGCTGAACTGCCATAGCTGTAGTGAATAGTGGGTGGACAGGAGAAAATATATATGAGTGGGATATCTTTGGCACTTGCTGTGAAGCGGTTCCATATTTAGACATGAAGCTGAGCATCTCTCAATGTGCTCTTTCAACTGCCTGTGTTGTATGGGGGCTGCAACTCAATAGAGCTTTTCACTGCTGCGTTAAAGACACGACTGCGGGGTTCCCTTAGTAAAAGGGGGGCATTATTCCCTTCATCTTGATTCAATCAGCATCACTGTGTGAGAGCTCATGGACCTCTCACCCTCAGGGCAGCCAGTAAATGCGCAGACTTTAACTTTTTCACTGCCGGAGAGTAAAATACAGTGAGGAAGTGAGCAAACTACCCTACTCTCTATTCAGAGAGACAGGGATATTTTAATCCCTTTGGAAAAGCTTTTAAAGACTCTTTCCTACCAATAGCAGAGAGCGCTCCTATATCCCTGTTTTGCGGGCTGCATAGTGTGATTGATGGGTCACACGGGCGTTTTCTCTGCAAGTGTCAGTGGGGTGTGAAGTAGGATGTCTGGCTATAATATCAATCTTGAAAAAATAGCTTAAGAGTATGGGTGGCCAATGCACTAAGCACATAAGTGATTGTGAGTGTTTTTTAAAATAAAGAAAAATACCGAAACACGTATTGTGGTTCTGCCTGTCAGGCACAGAGTGTGCATACACTGCAGGAAGCACAGGTTTAATTTGTAAGATCATTTTATTATTGCATCATTCCTTGCATATAATGAGACCTCCCAACATTTGCTGCAGGCTTTCCAGGATGTTAAAGAGTTTGAGTGCAATGACCCTCTGGCATTTTGGACAGAGCGGCATAATGAGGGCAAGGTCATATAGGGAAGAGCGGGATTGGAGGCATGTTTGGTCATGTCTGGATATACTATAGGCGTGGCACAGTGAGTTCCTTAAAACCGAGACCCTGGGAGGCTGCAAGTGGGAAACAGGCTGTATCTCCCACCTAATACAATCCTTCATAATGCGGGATGGTTGGGAATCATGTATTTACTGTAACTAAGTTAAACTAAGATCCAGAGCAGCAATGCACTATTGGGGGCTATCTGGACGCATCAGGTGAGCCAATGACAAAAGGCATGTATGTGTAGCCACCAATCATCAGCTAACTCTGGAGCTAACTTAAGGCTAGATTATGAGTGGTGCATTAACAGGGGTTTATCGCGGCTCTTTGTCTGTGTGTAGGAAGTAGTATGCGTATTAGGAGTTGAAAGTAAACATGTTTGCTTGAGCGCAATTGAATTTAAGACGCGTTGGGGAAAGCACAGAATTCAGAGCTATGGTTAACTGTTACACAATACAAAAAAAGTTGCACAAAACACAGCAAAATTACATTTAAAGGTACAGTTACACTCATAATAACACTGTATTTATATGTGTAAATATGTATTTACAAACATATATGCACATATAAATACATATGTATACACATATAGACATATATATGTGCATTTGTGCCCTTTGCAGTCAAGTAGCTGAAAACAAGTAAAATCATAATTATGCAATATTCATATTTAATAAAATGTTATAGTGTGTATGTATTGTATATACTTCACATTCCAATGTTATTCACATTGGGGAATACGTTCTAAGTATTTTAGTTAGTGTTTTTATACACTTTTCACGCTCTATAGAGGAATACGTTAATACGGTTGCAATATTCTAAGTTCCACTTTCAACTTGTAATATATGCACTTCACAATGCACGCAAAAATACGTACTTACTTCCAGCGAAGTTAAATAGTGCTCCACTTGTAATCTAGCCCTTTATGTGTTTAACACCTTTGCAGGGGTTAAACTTTGTTACATGCTATTTTTGTGATTTTATGTCCCTTTAAGTCATTCCCAAGGCAGTACAATTAGTCAAACACTTTGTTAAAATCTTAATAAGCTATTGTTACTCACATGGTCTTTAATAAAGTGGTCCTACCCTTGCAATTATCCCCTCAGTTAAATATAAAAACCAAATATTTTCTTTTGTGATTCAGACTGAACATACCATTTTTTTAAAATTCCATTTTAATTTTATTAGCAAATTTGCTTTGTTCCCATGATATTCCGTGTTAAAAAGATACCTATTTAGGCATCTGGAGCACTGCTTGGCAGGAAATAGTGCTGCAAAACTGCTGCCATATTGTGCTCCAGAAATCGGCCAGCTCCTAAGCATACGTCCCAGCTTTTTAACAAAATATATCAAGAGAACAAAGAAAAATTGATAACAAAAGTATATTAGAACATTATTTCAAAATTACTTGCTCTATCTGAATCATGAAAAACATTTTAGGTTTCATATCCCTTTAACACAACTAGCAACAACAGCTGGCTAAAGAATAGTAAACTGGAGAAATGCAGCTGCTATGCACAATATAGATATGTGTTCTTAGGCAAATTTTAGTTTATTCATTTAATATTTCCTTTCTAAGATAGGTAGAGTCCACGGCTTCATTCCTTACTGTTCGGAAATACAACACCTGGCCACCAGGAGGAGGCAAAGACACCCCAGCCAAAGGCTTACACATCCCTCCAACTTCATCATTACCCCAGTCATTCTTTGCCTTTTGTCACGATAGGAGGTGGCAGAGAAGTGTCCGAAGATTCGGAGAGTCCTGAAGAAAGGGTATCTGCCCTTCGAGATAGGCCTGGAGTTTTAAGTAGTCATGTCAACCTCTCAGTGAGAGTATTGATGAAAGTTAGAGTCTGGAGATGCAGGGAAAGTTTTTCTGCAAAAGACTACTGCTAACAGCTCCTAAGCAATCAGTGTTGACGAGTTTCACTGCCTGCTTGCTCTCACTAAAGTCCATGTCAGGAGCGCTGGTATAAGACTGTCACACTTGAGAGGCTGTGTTCTGTTCCACAGCATGGATCCTGGAGGTAAGATTGTTTTAATTTTTTACACATAAAACGCTATAACAGGGTCACAGTGTGGCTCCTTTATACCTTGATAGGATCCAGGATTAATATCCTCTGAGGGGGGTTTATTGAAAAGCTGGGGTTAATTAATCAGTGTATTAATTATTTACATGCTGCTTTGTGTGATTTTATTTTCTGGACTCAAAGACTGTGTGTTTTTGGCTTGAACAAACAAGTTTCACTTTCGTTTTTGAAAGTGTTGCACAGCTCCTATTGACTTGCTGTACTTTTCATGTGGTCTATGTTCATTTCCTCCATTCCGACTGAGACTTCAACCTGAGGAGAGCGTTTCCTCTGTTAACTGTCTGGGTCTAGGAGGTGGTGAGTGCCCCAGCCATTGGGAGTATGTAAAAAAAACAAAAAGAAAACTATTTTTATTTGTGTCCTTCAGTGGGTATAACCTGAGCTATGGAGGGCTCTGACTCTGATGTTAGAAGGTACTTCTTCTGTTCTAAATCATACCTGTTTATATTGTGAGGAGGCCGTGTTTTTTTTCTTGTCTAAGGGCGGCCCCCTATTATTTATCTTATTCTTCTGGCACCATTTATACCCTGATATTTCTCCTACTTTTTCTTGTTCCCTCGGCAGAATGACTGGGGTAATGAGGAAGTGGGAGGGATATTTAAGCCTTTGGCTGGGGTGTCTTTGCCTCCTCCTGGTGGCCAGGTTTTGTATTTCCCAACAGTAAGGAATGAAGCCGTGGACTCTCCCTATCCGGAAAGAAAGGAATTTATCTGGTAAGCATAAATTATGTTTTTATGCACATTTGACTACCCAAGATAAGTTTTTATGGTTCATAGTGTTCTCATATTGCCTTGAGTTTTAGGTAAGCATATGCAATAAACATTTACAGCACAGTACATAAGTTTTTATTTTCATTTTTAGTATATATATATATATATATGTGGTGATACAATATGTTTGAAGCCCTCTTTGTGGTTTTAGCGCTTTTGTGTAAATCATATTTGTATTGCGCTCCCTAGAAATGCCAAAAAGCTAATTCTGTAGCCATAAGTTTAATTCAAAACCAGCTACTGTAGCATTTTTAAGATAAGAGTTAAATCCATTAACCATTATTGTAACTAGTAAATACTAAAAACAATAATACCCGTTTATTTATATAAACTGGCATCTGTATATGTCTACAGAGACCCTTAGGAAATTGACCCATGATGGCCAACCAGTATTTCTGAGTGTTGGGATTTTGTCTAGTAATTTAAGATGTATGTTTTGTGTATGTACAAAAGGGACTTTTCCTGCTCTATAGATTAGGAAGGATGACCTGGGGGAGTCTTTAAAGTGAATGTAAATTTTTATGCAAAAGTGCCTGGTTTTTAAAAATTCAATTAAAAACAGCGGCACTTTAATTCATCAAAATTTACATTTCACTTGTGTTGTGAAAAAAACCTTACCTTTTAAACTTGACAGTAGCTCCAGCTTCCTCCACCTGTTGCAAAGCCTCTTCCTGAGGCTAAAATGAGGAATCAGGCTTCCTCCAATCACAGCGTTGAATCAGACACTGATTCCCCCGGGGGGAAAGCCGTGATTAGAGGATGACCTATCCATCATTTCTGACATCAGAAATGGCTTGCGACGACCGGAGGCAGCTGGAGCTGCTGTCAAGATTAAAAGGTAAGTTTTCTCTTACAAGGTGTATCCAGTCCACGGATTCATCCTTACTTGTGGGATATTCTCATTCCCTACAGGCAGTGGCAAAGAGAGCACACAGCAAAGCTGTCCATATAGCTCCCCCTCAGGCTCTGCCCCCCCAGTCATTCTCTTTGCCGCTCTAACAAGTAGCATCTCCACGGGAGGGTAAAGTGAATGTGGTGTTAGATTTGTAGTTTTTTATATCTTCAATCAAAAGTTTGTTATTTTGAAATAGTGCCGGTTTGTACTATTTACTCTCTAACAGAAAGTGATGAAGAATTCTGCTGAGAGGAAAATGATTTTAGCATGTTGTAACTAAAATCAACTGCTGTTCCCACGCAGGACTGAGGAGTACCAAGAAAACTTCAGTTGGCGGGAACAGTTTGCAGGCTTAACTGCTACAAGGTATGTTCAGTCATCTTTTTCTAGTCAAGACTTAGTAATGCTAGAAGACTGACAAGAATCCCCATGTGGGGAAGGTAAGCCATATTCTGAGACTCAGTATAGAAGGAAGGCTTATTTAACAGGGCTAAATGACTGGTGGACACTGTTAAAGGGCAATCGATTATTTTTTTTAGTAAAATATAATCACTATACATGTTTTTTATCTCTTTTGGAGTGTTATTGGGGTTTTTATTCCACATGGCAGTAATTTGGACACCTATTTAGGGTTTTGAAGGCCCCACAACTCCGGAGTGGAGAGGGAGGGGGCCTAATTTTCGCGCCTCAGTTGCGCTCTTCATTTTGCAGACAGCTTCATGCAGCTTCACGTGGAGGGTCCTAAAACTTCTTGAGGACTTCATAAGCACTTTCAAGCATACAGGCTCTATGAATGATCACTGTGTATATAGACAATGGCGAAATAGATGCACTGAACAAACAAAATTGACCAAGGCCCAATATTTCTGTGAAAATCTGAACAATAACATATCAAACCCTAGAAAGTTTTGGAAACTCATAAACAACTTACAAAATCCACCAATCCACTCCCAACCCCCCACTGTCAATGTGGACAGCCAAACCCTGCAACTCCCCTTAGAAGTAGCAAATGCCTTTTAATAGTTATTTTGTTGGATGCTCCACCACCCTGATTGACAAACTAATAAATGACACGCATCCTGAAACTACAAATGTGGATCAGGCCCCACTAAATCAGCAAAGACCCAATATAGAGAAGTTCAACTTTAGACCTGTACCCATCAATGTCATTAAGAAACACCTTAATAATCTAAAAATGAAAAACCAGTCTGGACCTGGTCAAATCCCAGCAATGCTGTTGAAACTCAGTGCGCCGGCAATTGCTAAACCTGTCACAACCATAATTAACGAATCCTTGGTGTCCAGATACATACCCAAACTTTGGAAAACTGCAAGAGTAGTGCTTATCCATACAAGTGGGGAGTTAACCTTGGTTTCTAATTATCGCCCTTTATCTTTGCTCCCAGTGTTGTCAAAAATCTTAGAACCCCTCATCAATCAGGTTTTCGCCCGAATCACTCCACTACAACTGCCCTCCTAAAAGTTTGCAACGACATCCAAGCTGGCATAGAACAAGGAGACCTAACTGGAGCTATTTTCTTTGATTTTGCAAAGGCCTTTGACACAGTAGATCACGACATACTACTGCTCAAACTAAAAAAACTCTGGTATTGCTGATCGTCCGTTAACCTGGTTTCGATCATATGTATTGGATTGATCACAATATGTCTCCGTTTCTGACAGCGACTCCCTCACTCTCCCAGTCACGTGTGGTGTTCCCCAAGGTTCCATTCTCGGCCACCTATTATTCACATTATTTATAAATGATCTGCCTAATGTCTGCAAATCTTCAACTGTACACATGTACGCAGATGACACAGTAATCTATGCAAACAATTCCGATCTGCCGCAGCTTGAGTCAGTGCTCCAAGACCAGTTCACAGAGGTAGAAAAGAAACAAACTCTTCCTAAACACTGACAAAACTGTCGCAATGATCTTTGGAATGGGACCTAAATTACACAAATTACAAAATTCCCATCTACGCATCAAAACAAAATCCAATTGCACGCTGACCGCAGTCCACTCTTTCAAATACTTAGGTATGTTGTTAGACCCCAATCTATCATTTGGCCTCCACATAGAAAAACTTGCATCTAAACTTTATCCAAAACTAGGTGCCCTGTACAGAAACAAATCCTGTCTCACCCCTACAGTAAAGGAAAAGATTGTACAGCAAATGCTGATGCCTATCATGGATTACGGGGACGTAGTATATGCACCTGCACCGCAAACTCACCTTAATAAACTTAATACATTGTACAACTCATTCTGCCGCTTTGTGCTACAATGTAACTACAGGACCCACCATTGTGACATGCTAAAAGAACTAAACTGGCTGTCGCTG
This sequence comes from Bombina bombina, assembly GCF_027579735.1. NCBI lineage: Eukaryota > Metazoa > Chordata > Amphibia > Anura > Bombinatoridae > Bombina > Bombina bombina. The sequence goes on along the minus strand of NC_069499.1, from coordinate 624,768,713 downwards.
GAATCCAGATGCACCCTCCATCTTTCCTGCCTTGTGTTTAAGAGCCTTTCTGGGAAGCTCCCACCCTATCTGAGCAGAATGCTCTCCCCGGCTATTCCCACGTCCTATAACCTCCGATCCAGTACCAGCACATTATTTAGCTTGCCTCAATACAAAAAGAAGGCAGCTCAATCCTCCTTTTCCTACAGACCGCCACAGTTATGGAATGACCTCCCGCACACTTTCAAACCTTCCCGAAGCCTAATATCCTTTAAGAGATCTCTCTCTATATATCTCAAAACAGAATGCACCTGTCATGGTTGATTAAATATTTCTTCCTGTTCTATGTTAAATTTTTGCATATATTGTGTATTATTATTGTTTTTGTATTTTATTGTACCCTATTGTATCAATGCAATATTTTGTGGACCCAGGACATACTTGAAAACTAGAGAAATCTCAATGTATCCTTCCTGGTAAAATATTTTATAAATAAATAAATGTTCCATAGACACAGCATTATACAGAGATGAGGGATCTGACTGGATTATACAGCCTTTTAAAGTGAGAGGTAACATTGTAAAAAAAAACATGAGGATGATGAACAAACATGAGAAGGAAAAAAAAGGTTGGTCAGCCTTGGTAGCATGTGTGAAGCTGGGTTAGGGGGGCACTTTAGCATTTCCTAGGGCTCCCTAGAGCTTTAATTAGAATTTGGTATGCATACTGCTAACAGCAAATACATCTCGTGTTTAGATCTGCTCTGTTAACAAGATGCTGAACATTCAGCCAGAAAGCTCTGGTGTTTGTTTGTCAGCCATTCAGTTCAAGTTCAAGCCCAGGAAGACTTTCTATAAGACTAAAACTGTGTGCTATAGATGACTTTACAATATTATGTGAGGATCTCCTTTGGAAAGATGTTCCCTGGGTAAACACGTGTGGTGGATTTTTAACTTAAAGGTACATAATAGTCCAAAACTGAAATTCACTATTGGCATTTTAATATCAATAGAATATTTTTTGCAATATACTTGTATTTGCAAAAATGCTGGATGTAAAAGCTATTGATGTTGGCAGTGAGGAAAGGTGGCCACCTTTTCTGGAAAAAATACAGGCTGTGCTTATTAGCATAAATGTACATACATATTTGCGCTCATAGTAAAAAAATATTGCTGCTGGGTATTTCATTTTTCAACTATTTTGGCCCTTTAAAATGACATAATACCCATATGCTAAATCCTTTGAAAGTACTGCAGTATAACTGTAAAAAGCTGACAAGAAAATATCACATGAACATCTCTAAGCAAAAAATGAAGCTAAAACCCCAAAATGTATTTAGCTCACAATAGTAAGTGCTCTGTGAATAGTTATCCTTTAGCTACTGTCCAGGTGCAGATTAAAAAACAACAACAATCAGCATCAGCAGTACTGGGTCATGATTAGCTTTACTGTGATCTCATGAGATTTCACTGAAATCTCGCAATATTCCATAGTAAACTTCCTTAAACTAATACTTAGTAGGAAAATAAACACAAAATACATGCCAGATACACACTCCCTTGCAAGTCCTAGGACTAGCATCCTAATTGGCTGCTTAAGATCCCTTTACATTTGGATGTGGCTACTGAGGACATTTTGAGCAAAAATATCTTCCTTTTTTACATAGAGATGTTCAGGTGATATTTTCTAGTCCGCTTTTTACAGTTATGCTGCATCACTTTCAAGTGCTTCAACATTTTGGGTATCATGTCTCTTTAACATACTTCTTAAATAATGGTGCATATTAGGAATGGGCGAATGTGATAAAAGTGTAATTCATTTGGTAGAATGAATAGTCTTGTGGACATTTGTTTTAGACAATCAAATGCTAATAAGAATGAAAATCCATTACAATTCGGTAATCTGTTATTTAGTTTTCGAATGTTCATAATTAGATCGAATATCCACATTCGAAACTTCGACTGTAACATTTGATTTAACAAATACTATTCAGAAGTTCAATAGTTCATGTGGTAGGGATTTTAGTAAATTGATACATAATAGTTACAAAGATATCAATTTGAATGTTTCTAATTAGAATATTACATTTAAAGAGAACATTAGAAATACTATTACATTAAACAAATGTTAAAATGTTGTACAAACGTTCAAAAATTTGAAATGAACAAATGTGTTAAAAATGTTTTCATTTTTCGAATGTTGCAAAACATTTGTCAATCCCTAGTGCGTGTCTGATCATTGCGTATCTGATCATTACATTATGTCTAAAGAGACCTTATACATGAAGTACAATTTATAAGCATAGTATTGAGGTTATTCCCTGCCTCCTTCTAGTCATGGGTGCCGCCATGTTGAAATCTAGCTTTCACTTCATTCCAGTGCTGACCTGTTTGCACATGTGCGGCAACTCTTCTTCAGATACCTGCATTGTAACCTCCGTTCCAAAATGGCAGCACTCATAATTAGGAGGTGCATGAAATGTATTTTGTGTTTATTGTCCCTTTTAATGTATAACTTTATAGAGCAATTTACAATTCTTCATTTGCAATGTCAAATTATTTTGTTTACTCACTATATTTTACTAAACGGGTTTGTTGTTAATGCTGTATTTGGCAACACATTTCTGCCACCTCGGCCTTGTTAACCTAGTCTGTTATGAGTAACACATGCTGCAGGGAGGAACATGTATTGTGCCTCTGTGTAGCGCATGAATAGTGATGCTGGACAGCACGAGTCATGTTCCTCCCTGCATTTTCATGTTGCACTTTTATGTTACTTTATGGTGCTGTTTGATAAAGCATGCAAGCCCTGGCTATCAGCACTTCCAAACATTTTTCTTTTGAGACTCACATGACATACTTTTTAAAATTAACGTGACACCCTTATTTATATTTATATGTCAAAGAATGTGTATATGTGACAAAGAATGTTTAACAGTTTGCCTAAATAGAGATACAGCGAGCAGTATAGGGGTTCGGGCACTTACAGTCCAATATATGTATTTAGGAGAAAATGTTATTCAAACAAGATTCAGCTCTGTTAACCCCTTCACTACTGTGAATTTCAGAGATAAACTTGACCGAAGTACCGATTTTTAGCATTTTTACTATATCTCAGTTTAAACAGAATAAGCGCTTTTGATTTTTTTTTATTTACCTATGAAAATTATATATTTTTAAAGTAGACTATCCAAGGTATTGATCTAGGCCCATTTTGGTATATTTGATTCCACTATTTAGCTGCCAGATACGATCATATTATAAAAAAATGGTTAACTTTTTCGCATACTTTAGGTTTCTCATTGAAATTATTTACACACAACTACTGCAATCATATCACAAATTGTTGTAAAAGCTTATCTGGGATCCCCTTTGTTCAGAAATAGCAGACATTAATGGCTTTGCCATTGCTTTTTAGCAATTAGAATGCCACTAATTGCAGCTGCACACCTTACTTGAAATTTCTGACAGTGAAGGGGTTAATCAATCAGCTTGTAAAGTAAATTTTTGATGCAGAGTAGAGATTACCCTCCCACCTGACACCTCCCAATCCATGATGCCTCCCAAACAGCTCTTTTCTCTCCCTCACCCCCCACTAGTAATCACCATCTTAGGTACTGGGAGGCAGTATGCAGTTTAGGGCTTTTTTTTCCACTGCAGTGTAGTGATCCCCCCCCCAACAGCTCTTTAATCCCCCCTCCCACTAGTAGCTGCCATCTTAGGTACTGATAGCTGCCAGTAAACAGTTTTTTTTTCTGTAGTGTAGTAGTGCCCCCTACCTCTCCCCGTCACCATAAGTTAGGGCCCCCCTCCTTTCAATTCCCCTTTTGCTGTAGTGTAGCTTCTGATCCCTCCCACTCCCTTCATCTCCCTCCAACCTCCATCTCTATGCCACCCACTTTCCCTCCCACACCTCCCACCAGCACAAGCAGTTGATAGTTACAGATGGTGGCACCCATAGTGTCACTGTCTGTAACAATCTGGCATCTGCCTTTATATGGTAACAGATGCCTGCTGCTAAGGAACAGTAGCTCTTGGCTGTCACTTGAAAGTCAAGACTGCTTGAGCTTCCTGAAGCTGCAACATAGATCTATTTTATGTGGTACAATGGGCGTTGTACCCCATGACATAGATCTACGACAATTGGGGTTAAGGGGTTAATGATCCTTGATCTAAAAGTGGATACTATTCCAATTGAAAAGCTTATTACATGTGACCCAGGGAGAGCCAGTATTATATGTGACTGCTGTGTAATATATGACTAGAATTAATATCACTGTCTCCTTCTTCAGGTTGCTCCAGTGCCGTGCAGAAATTTGCTCAAACATTACAGAGCTTTCAGTTTGACTTTATTGGAGACACCCTAACAGATGATGAAATAAATATTGGTAAGCAATATCTGTTGTTATTATCTATGTCTTTTTCTCTATCTGGTTGTGTGTGTCTCTGTGTGTGTATATGTATTATGTATATTATATACTTTTTTTTATCGATTAACAAAATACAAAGTGAGTGAACAAAATAGAAATCTAAATCAAATCAATATTTGGTGTGACTACCCTTCACCAAAACAGGTATACGTGTCCAAAGTCATAGATTTTGTAGGCATATAGTCAGTGGCACGATTAAACAATTGTACCAAACAGGTGCTGATGATAATCAATTTAATATGTAGGTTGAAACACAATTATTAACTGGAACAGAAACAGCTGTGTAGAAGGAATAAAACCGGGTGAGCAACAGCCAAATTCTGCTAACAATCAGCCAGATTACAAGTTTTGAGCGCTATAGGGAAATTAACGACTGCAACATTTTCAGTGTTATTTCACATCCCTATAGCGCTGCTATTACAGGTTTTAAAAAAGCAGGCTTGTGCGGGCGATATGATGGCGTTGAGCTTCATACCGCACTTTGACGTGCTTGTGCACTATTTCCCCATAGACATCGATGGAGAGAGCCTCCAAAAAAAAGCCTTACACCTGCAATCGCAGAAATAAAAGCTCTGTAACACAGCCCCATTGATGTCTATGGGGAAAGAAAAAGTTACGTTTAAACCTAACACCCTAACTTGATCCAATCAGCCAATAGGATTGAGCTTTCATTCTATTGGCTGTTCCAATCTAAGGGCCATTGGTAGTTTAGTGTAGGCTAGGTTTTTTTTATGTTGGGGGGGGGGCTTTTTTATTTTGATAGGGCTATTAGATTAGGAGTAATGCGTTTTTATTTTTGATAATTTAGTGTTTATTTTTTTTTGTAAGTTAGTAAATTTTTTAACTAGGTAGCTAGTAAATAGTTAATAACTATTTACTAACTAGTCTACCTAGTTAAAATAAATACAAACTTACCTGTGAATTTAAAATAAAACCTTAGATAGCTACAATATAACTATTAGTTATTTTGTAGCTAGCTTAGTTTTTTTTTTACAGGCAAGTATGTATTTAGTTTTAAATAGGAATTATTAAGTTAATAATTGTAAGGTTTATTTAGGGGGTGTTAGGCTTAGGGTTACGTTAGGGTTAGGGTTAGAATTTAGGTTAGGGTTACGATAGGGTTAGGATTAGGGTTTAATATATTTATGTAGAGTTAGTGATGTAGGAGGTCAGAGGTTTAGGGGTTAATCATTTATTTTCGTATATTTCGTTGTGGGGGGTTTGCGGTTTAGTAGTTAATAGATTTATTAAAGCGGCGGTGTGGACGGAAGGCAGATTAGGGGTTGATAATATTTAAATAGTGTTTGCGATGCGGGAGGGCCTGGGTTTAGGGGTTAATAGGTAGTTTATGGGTGTTTAGTGTACTTTTTAATTCTTTAGTTATGAGTTTTATGCTACAGCTTTGTAATGTAAAACTCATAACTACTGACTTTAGATGGCGGTACGGATCTTGTCAGTATAGGGTGGACCGCTCACTTTTTGGCCTCCCAGGCAAACGTGTAATACCTACAAGACTTGTAATAGCAGTGTTAGGGAAAAAGCAGCGTTATGAAGCATAACGCTGCTTTTTCACTCATAACGCAAAACTCGTAATCTATCTGAATGTGAGGTTGCTGTAGACAGTTTAATGTCAAAAGTCATATCATGGCAAGACTGAGCAGAGCAACAAGGCACAAGGTATTTATACTGCATTAGCAAGGTATCTCCCAGGCAGAAATTTCAAGGCAGACAGGGGTTTTCAGATGTGCTGTCCAAGCTCTTCTGAAGAAGCACAAAGAAATGGGCAACATTGACGAGACTCAGTGGTCAGCCAATGAAACCTGATGAAAGACACCTCATTCTTACTTCCCTTTGCAATAAGATGTCCAACAGTGCCATCAGCTCAAAATTTGTAGAAACCAGTGGGACCCTGGAACACCCATCTACTGTTAGAAGTTTGGTCAGAAATGTTTTTTTATGGAAGACTTGCGGCCAAAAAGCCATACCTCCGACATGGAAAAAGAACCAAGCAACTCAACTATTCATAAAAACACAGGAACTGGGATGCAGAAAAAAGTCAAAATTTGAATTATTTGGCTGTAGCAGAAGGCAGTTTGTTCGACGGAGGGCTGTTGAGCGGTACAAAAAGGAGTGTCTGCAGGCAACAGGGAGGTTTCTTGCAAGTTCGGGGCTGCATTTATGCAAACAGAGTTGGCTATTTGCTCAGAATTAATGGTCTCCTCGATGCTGAGAAGGCAGATACTTATCCATGAAAAAAAAGAGAACAGAAAGAACGATGGCACTACATCTGTTGTTGCCTATGACTATATCAATATTGAGTCCAAACCAAACTTGTGTAGGACTGTATTTGACTATAATGTTAGGCTGGTGCTGTACACGGAAAGGAAACTAGATACAGAGAAAACCAGTAAACTACTGGTGAAGAGTGTACATATATAGCTCTCAACAACACTTTATTGTAATAAATACCAAAGGGGCAGTGGAGAGGATGTGTTTGTAATTTATATTTCCATCCGGATTGAGGGGTTAAAACTTAACTTTTATTAATAGTGTAAAAAATGTGAAATAGAACATAAAAACACAGTATTGGTATATCCGTGTCATCACAATCTCAGAGCTGAATGTTAAGTGTAGTTAAGGTCTTCTAATGGTGGAACAGTCGGGAAAAGAGCAGCGCCACTGTATCAAATTCCGGAATTACAAACGCTATTGTGGGTTATCTTCCCTGGGCAAGAGGGAAATATTCCCTAATGGATTAATTAGATTCCAAACTTTAAAGTGACTAGTGACAGTGTATAAGCCTGATAGCTTCAATAATATGGGCATCAAATGAGTTATTGTATAGCAACACTGCCTAATTAAATAGACTACTGAGCATTAATATGGCCCGTGTAATAGGGGCCGTCAGCAGAGCGGTAATAGTCAGTAATATAAATAACCCAGTTTAGAAATGTAGTAAGCAGTATATAATATATACAGCCTTTATCCGGAGTAACTGGATATGTATAACTGAATCTTTAAATACTCGTTGCTTAGTATAATGGTAGATAAAGGTTTTACACGTAGGTCACTATTCGGATAACAAGCCACTAATAATAATAATGGAGTAGTACAGAACTGGTGTAATACCAGAAAAAAATTAATCTTATAGATTCCAAACTTTACAAGTGACTAGAGACAGTGTATATGCCTGGTAGCTCCAATAGTATGGGCATATAATATCATAAATGTGTTATATGACTTCACTGCCTATTTGAATAAAGTACTGAGCGTTAATACAGACTGTGTAATGGGGGCCTTTTAGCAGTATACGAATATCCTTAGCACCTTGTTAATATCTATCTTCCTGTAATTTAACTTTGAATTGGCAGACAAATAGTTTTGCCGTAGTTAACTTATCATTCTTGAAAGTACCTAATGGGGGTTAATTGACAAGCTATTTATATAAACTTTTCTATTTTTTTTAAAAGCATTCTTACTTTACAGCATTTTTTCACCCCTGCCTCTAACTTTCGCACAGTACTGTGTTTGTGTGTGTGTGTATATATATATATATATATATATATATATATATATATATATATATATATATATATATATATATATATGAGACAGGGAGAGAGAGAGAGATTGGTTTTGGATGCTATGAAAATAGTTTGTAAAGAGCTTTTCTTTACATCATTAACAATTGTAATGACAGTATTGCAAATATATTATAAATATTACTGCTGATTCGGTAACAAAAGGGTTAATGACAGATGCTTCGAGTCCTTCTTGCTGTTCCTGAGCCAAACAGTGAGTCATACAGAACTCAGCTGCAGACCTCCTCACACCCCAAAATGAGGCCCAGTCGGGTGTACAGAGGGGCCCTCCTGGCCAGCCTGAGAGAATTACACTGTAAACTTTGCCTTGGAATTACTCTTTCATTGCCAGTGAGTTCTCCTTCATTGATATCAATCACACATAGACCTGTTCACTGCCAGTAAGCAGAGAGTGTTCACTATAAGCACAGAGAAAGCACATCCTTACCAGCAATCAGATGTATACCCCTTCCCTGCAAACATTCAGAGAAGTTACAGTGCTAATAAGCAGAGGCCTCTTTATTACACTTATTCAGTACTAAAAAGCAAACCCAGACACCAATTCACTACCATTTTGCATTAAGATATTTTGCCCAGACTGACAGAAAGTTGTGGCTAACCCCATCTGCTACATATCTACCTGTGCTTAACACTTTAATTTCCACTGAGTCAGAAGTGATTACCCCCTTCTTGTCAGCTGCATTTTAATGATTTATAACTGTGTGAGTTAATTACAGAACATGCTAGCCTTATATAGAACCGTGATTAACCCCATCCCACAGTCATATATAAGGTACTGATTAACCTCTTATGCCAGGATATGTATAGTAGTGATTAAGACTTTCCCCCAATCATATAGAAGGCACTAATTAGCCTCTCGCACCAACTACATAAAGAGAATTGATTTGCCACCCCCCCAACAAAATTCACTTTACTTTCTTTATGGTTTCTCTAATAATTCCTAGACATATGGCCATTAGGCAATAAGTGGGAGGGGTGCTTGGTGACTCCACATCCCTGCTGAATTATTCCCCATGGAGGCAAATAACCATAGGTGGGATGTGAACCATAATCCTTTTAACCATTCACACAAAAATACACAGGAAAAAAATGTATTGTTAAGGTGCACCAAAAATTGTAACAAAATTGTTCACCAAATATCATATTTTATCAAAACGTAAATTTTGCATGTAAATTATAAAGGAATAAATTGTGTTTAATATGCATTGAGTAAATCGTAATTTAAGTACCGTGGATGTGCAAAAACGCATAGAAATGTATACATAATACAAAGCGTAATTATTGGTTTTTCGTATAATGGGCTGAACATGGGCGTTCCATGAGTGTGTAAGAAATTTTCTCTCAAATTCCAACATAATTCTTTAAATATTTCCACCCTACAGTTCTCACTGTTTGTTTTTTTCTCGCAAATGAGAAGATGGCGAGGTTGTGACAAAATACTCAAAATACTTAAAGGGACAGTCTACACCATAGTCATCTTAAAGTCTTAGTTTAGATTAAGCTGCAAATATCATCCAGCATCCCTTTCTCTATCATGCAGCAGTAACTGTAAAAAAGTTATTTTAAAATGAATAGTGTTTCTTCCCAGTTTGAAATGGCTGCCAAGCTCAGCCCACTGATGACATCACGATCTAGGCTGCATATGGCATCCAATCACAAAAGGCTCACTAGGGCTGCATCTAGGCACTCTGCTGAATAGCATTGAAAGTCTGTTGAATTCAACTAGTGAGCCTTTTGTGATTGGATGCCATATGCAGCCCAGATCGTGATGTCATCAGTGGGCTGAGCTTGGCAGCTATTTCAAACTGGGCAGAAACAATATTCATTTTAAAATAACTTTACTGTTTCTGCTGCTGGATATTAAAAGGGTGCAGGAGGCTATTTGCAGCTTAATCTAAGGTAAGACTGTAAAATGACTAAGGTGTAGACTGTCCCTTTTATACCCTTAAAGAAAAACACATGCATACAAAAATATAGGATTGTAAGATGTAGGGTTGCACCGATACCGATACTAGTATCGATATCGGTACCGATACCAAGTATTTGCAACAGTACTTGTACTCGTGCAAATGCACCGATACTTAAACCGATACCTCCGCTTCCTACCCATATGCTATCTTGTGGTGTTTTTTCAAACTGCATGTTCCCATTTCATTTTAAACTGGAGTGGAGACTAAACTAAAAATTATTTAGTACTGTTCTGCCAATACAAATTGCTGTTATTTGTATTATTGTAGAAGAGATTACTGTACCTCGTTCAGACAAACCCCTGAAGTACTGGGCAGTTAATAAACAGATTTCCTGCTCTGGCTAAAATGGCCCATAAATATCTTTCTGCACCATGCAGTATGGTGGAAAGTAAAAGACTGTTCAACTTAGAGTCGAACCTCCATACAAATGTCAGATTGATGTTATATAACAGCCCTACAACCCAATTGCATCACCCCTTTAAATGTAATATTTTTTATTTATAAACCTGTTCAGTGAACTTTGTGACAAATAAAACTTATTATTTCATAATGTCTTTTGAATTACAGCCCTTTATAATTATAAAGAAGGAATCTTAAATAATTAGTCTGTATTGTGCTTGGTAAACTGTCACATGACATAAAAAAAAAAGTATCGGTAATTGGTATCGGCGAGTATTTGAAAACAAGTATCGGTACTTGTACTCGGTCATAAAAAAATGGTATCGGTGCAACCCTAGTAAGATGCTATACACAAAAAGCAGTGTAATTTGATTTATATTGGCTGCAGGATTTGTGCTCACTGCTAACTTCGCCCTACACAGCAAAGCTTCCCTTTCTGGCGATCTCCATTAATTTCAATAGGAGACATCTCGCCACTGGCCTAGACTGCCCCTTTTTTAAGATAGTTCCACCAAGGCAGCACCCGCGATTGTCAGTGTGAAAAACCAACTGGCGAGGATTAAATAATCGGCCCTTATGTGCTTTCGCACTTCACCTCAGACGGTCTTGGAAGCATAGCATTGTGTCACTTCAGAAACTGAAAAAATAGAAGCATTATACTGGTATTTTGATCGCAGAATGCTGCCAAGCTGTCCAAAAAATTCTGTGAACCATGCTAAGGCATCATATGTCGAAGTTTCCCAGAAGCAAACACAGAGAGACCCCATCAGTGTTTACAAGTACACATTGGCTCCTCCATTAGTAATAAGATACTTTTGTAAGTATGCAGCAATTTCCTCACTGGCAATAGGAACATGGAGACCTCTCCGCTGCCAGTAATCAGGGCCACCACTATAAATTGTGGGGCCCCTTACTTAACCATTGATCAGCCCCCCTTTGACATGTGCAATTTTTGACCAAGTGACTAAAACATATATGCACTTGTAGTAGCGCACAAACACAGAAACACTCAGACACACTGATACACTAAAACACACACTCACACATAAGGATTCACATATAGACACTCTAGCAGACACGCAAAGAAACACACAAACACACTCAGACACAGACACCCACACAGACACTCAGCACTTGTTTACATGGACCTGACAAGTAATGAGGTAGACTACAGTTTTGTCAAAAAAAGGAGATTTACAAGACAGAATATGGAGTTCTGATTATCTTTTTGTCAAGGAAGATGCCAACTATATGATGACAACAGCATGTAGTGGCTGAAAGGAAGGGCCCTGAACTGCCTAAACAATAATTTAAAGGTTAAGTGGTGGATTGGTGACTTCCTGAAAGGTTTCATTAGTCTCAAAGTCTGTAGAAAGATGTGAATAATCAGTAGAAAGATCAAAATGTACTAAAAAGGAACAGACGATGGACACACACACACACACACACACACACAAACTCAAACACAAACTTGCACATACACCCAAGGAAACACCAACAGAGACAGCCACAGAAAACACACAAAGACATACACAGAGAGACACCCACAGAAAACACTCAAATACATATATACACACACATCATCACTGAGACATCCACAGAAAATGCACAAAGACATATACACACACCCTCACAGAGACACCCACAGAAAGCGCACAGACATATGCACACACTATCACACACAAATACATACACACCCACCCTCATAGAGACACCCACAGAAAATGCACAAAGAAATACGCACACACCCTCACAGAGACATCCACAGAAAATGCACAGAGACATACACACACCCTCAGAGAGACACCCACAGAAAATGCATAAATAAAGAGAGAAAAGCGCTCAACCTGGGAATGAACAATAGCATAATAGCTTGTTCTATGGCTAGTTACCACCCTAGAAGCAGCCTCTTTTTGCTCAACATGTGCCTTTCAAAGAGAAGAACTTTCCTATAACATATCAGTCTGATCTTGACTTAACAGTACAGTCCAGCCCCGAAATACCAGGCAATCCCTCTCTGAACGAGAGAAACGGCAAAACCCCAGACATACATTTCGGGCCTAGTGTGTGCCTCGTCAGTGAGGTGCAGCCAAATCCCTCTAGGCACACTGAGCAACGGGTCCTCATTGTGCTTGCCTCATATGGGGCCCCCTGGCCCAGTGGGCCCCTGACAGGAGTCACTCCTTTCAGCCCTCTGATGGCAGCCCTGCCAGTAATCCCAAATACCTCTCACTATTGCATATCGCTCAGTGTGTGTGCAAATGTGTCCGAATTGCCACTAAGTACATAATTGCTTTATTGCTAGCTACCCCATTCTGATGTGCATATACCACTTTTTATTCCCTCTCATGAAGTGTAAAACAGTAAAAATGTCACTTCACAAAATCCTACATCAGCTTTTGCAGAATACACAGTTAATTTTTGTATTACATTTTACTAGCTCACAAAAAAATTAGGCAGGTATTAAATGTAAAATGAGCCACGTCCATCACTATTGTGTAACCCATTTATTGGGCAGGGCATACATTTACATATGTATGTGGAATGTGTTTTTAATAGCCATACACTTGATATCTTGTACAGCTAACAAGATATGTAGGTAATGCGAGATAACTGAAATCATGACCGCAACATCTAGAAATAGAATTTTAGCATTTTCTTTTTATTTCATGCTTGAATTTTTGGGATTGCAATTTAAAGTACTTGCCTTTTTTAGCTTGATATTTCTTGGAAATCGAAATGTCGTCGTCATGATAGTCTTGTTTGTAAGCAACCTTGATCTTTTAAACAAGTTTTTTGTTAAAAAATCAGTCCCATGAATATTTTTTGTGAATAATCCTGATTTACAATATTTAGACGATTGTGCAGCCATCTTCTTACAATATTATAAATATTATGCAGCAAAGATAAACCTTATTCTGTACAGTGAGGTTTGAAATGTTTGATGATATTTTGAAGTTATTAACTTCACAACTTACAAAATCCTGTTAGAAGATGATACCAGTTGCAGCCACGTCATTCTTATGAAAAAATATTTAATGCGTTGTTCTTCTTAATTTCAAAATGAAAATGTCACCAAATCATAAGTGTTTTATCAAACGATAAAAAAAACCTTTAAGATAAATTATGTTTCAAATATAAAAAGTTAAAAAACAAATAATTGAGCAAACGTACCCAGTATGCCCATCAGGACTATATATACAAAAGACATTCACATTGTTTCATTTTACTCATTTTACTAGACACTGTACAAAGGGATTAATTAAAAAACCCCAATGTTTCTAATAGCTTTTTCGGGAGTGGTAAAGCAAACATAAACATGGTGCAAATGATCATTTATTGGATCACTTTAATTTCAAAGGTAACTGATAATAGTTATCCACATCAAATCTAATGCTCAGATAACTCATTATCAGCAACTATTTTAACTAGGCCTTAGTCTTTCTAATAACTTTGGTTTCTTTATTAATAGTTGTCATGTGCCTCAATATCCCTATATGCCCTTTCTCTCCCTATGTCACTTTCTTATTGTTGACCACACAGCTTATATGAGTGGAGGTTACATCGCCTCATGACTGAAAATGTCAATTGAAAATTACTTTCAGGATTTAACAGGGCACAAACCAAATTCTGTTCTCACTATCTAGGAAGTGCTTGTCACCTAGGCCCTTGTGGTTCAGGAAATGTTTACATCTAAGTAGGGTCAGTACAGCAGAGCACAAGTCTGTGTAACTTGTGAAAATAATTAATTCCAGCTTCACTGTATACATACACCATCATTAACTGAAACATCAGCAAACCAAATATGTTGTCTCATGTACTTTGCTGTACTCTCACTCCTCTTACTAGCTAGATTGTAATGAAACTGTAGTTTTTGTTAAAAACCAACAGCATCCTTATGTAGAAGACCTCCCAGTCTAATTGATTGTTTCTGCTTTATTTTCCTATTAAGCTGAGTCCTTCAAGGAGTTTGCTGATCTTCTGCAGGAGTTAGAAATTGAGAGAATGATGATGGTAAGATATGATATGTATATTTTTAGTGCTGTGTTACATGCTGCATATTCAGTACAGCCTAACAAACTTACTGTCTATTACCCAAAAAGATCTATTTGGCTAGGCTTTTGGTTGTATCTGTTGCAAAGTTAAAGGGACATGAAAAGCTCTAAAATTGTAATATAAAGTGTGTCATTGTGTATTATACTTTCACAATATATTTCACTAATTTTCCTGAAAATTGTTGGGGTTAGTTACGTTGGAGAGTAGAAGTGCACACTACAGACTTCACAAGCCTAACGCTGCCACATATTTGTCCCTTATTGGCCTTAGCAGAGGTGATAAGGTAGAAATATGCAGAGACCTTGCCAAGGTCATAATACAAATGCCAGGGCATTTCACTTTCTGTTTGTCCTCCACTGGAACCACTGTACAATGAGGCATTTTTGCACCTCTATCCTGTATGGTACAACTGCCAGCCAGGCAGAAGACTCACACTAACTGTTCTCACTCCAAGTCAAGAATTCCACAGTCAGCCATAGACTGAGACTCACTTCCTCCCAGGAAATTAACATATCCCTCAACCCCACCCATCAGATACCATTGCATCTCCGCCTCAAACTGTTGCTATCCCAGCCAGCAGTGTGGGCGGGGCAGGGCTAAGGTAACCGGGCCGGCCTGGCGGTGCACTGACCTGCCCTAACATAAGTTAGAAACGGCTCATGCACAGTTTGTGAGTGCGCACGTCCCTCACTAATGCTCTCCAAACATTGCAGTTGCCCCTGCCGGCCCTCCGGCTGCCGGCCCACAGGGATTTTTCCCGGTATCCCAGCGGTCTAATCCGGCCCTGACAAATGCATAAAAAGAGAGAAGCATTCTACCAGGAATGAACAACAGCTTGTTCTATGGCGAGTTACCACCTAGGAGCAGCCTCTTTTAGCCCAGTTGTGCTTTTCACAAAGGAGAACTTTCCTGAAGTAAATCAGTCTGATCCCGCTGAGTAAGGTCAGTCCAGCCCCGAAATACCAGGCAATTGTCCTCTGAACAAGGAACATGACAATCCCAGATAATCGTATCGGCCTTCTGTGGGCCTCGTCACTGAGGTGCAGGCTGCAGCCATATTCCTCTAAGCGCACTGGGCTTTCAGAGTCAGATTTCTTCTTCCGGAAAGGGCAACACACTAAGATCTGGATTTGCACAGTGTTAAACTTTCACAAGAATAAATGTGTCTCTGAATAGAGACGCATTCTGCGAGTGGCCACCTTTTTCTGCATTGGGAGGCATCGGAAACCTCAGAATGCACGTGTCTAAAGAGAACTATGCAAAATTGATAATAGAAGTAAATTGTAAAGTTGCTTAAATTTCATGCTCTATCCAATCAATTTAAGTTTAATTTTGACTTTACTGTCCCTTTAATGTTGTACGTGTGTTGTCAGTGGTGGAGGTAAGGGTGTGGCTCTTTTTAAAATGACATGCAGAGTTTTTTAAAATGTTTATTTCTCTTGTATCCATTCCATGGATCATCCATTACTTGTGGGATATTCTCCTTCCCAACAGGAAGCTGCAAGAGGATCACCCACAGCAGAGCTGTCTATATAGCTCCTCCTCTAACTGCCACTACCAGTCATTCTCTTGCAGCTCTC
Source organism: Bombina bombina (assembly GCF_027579735.1). Taxonomy (NCBI): domain Eukaryota; kingdom Metazoa; phylum Chordata; class Amphibia; order Anura; family Bombinatoridae; genus Bombina; species Bombina bombina. Next base: position 624,752,698 of record NC_069499.1, on the reverse strand, counting down.
GACAAGAAAGGAAGTAGCTAGAGAGATGTGGTGTTTTTTTATTTAGTTTATCTTCAATCAAAAGTTTGTTATTTTCAAATGGTACCGGAGTTGTACTATTTTAGCCTCAGGCAGAAAGTAGAAGAAGAGTCTGCCTGTGGTTTCTGATGATCTTAGCAGGTTGTAACTTAGATCCATTGCTGTTCTCACACATAACTGAAAAGAGAGGTAACTTCAGCTGGTGGAATGGTGTGCACGGTCTCCTGCTATGAGGTATGTGCAGTTTAAAATTTTTCTAGAGAAATGAATATGCTAGAAAATGCTGTTAATACCGGATTTATTTAAGGTAAGCCTGATTACAGTGATTTAATAACGACTAGTATCATGATTGCTATAAAAGGTAATATTCTTATTACTTTCTCACATTTCTGAAAAATAAAACGTTTGCTGGAAGTGTTTAAACGTTTTTTTATACATATTGGTGATAAAACTTTATTGGGGCCCAGTTTTTTCCACATGGCTGGCTAGATTTTGCCTAGGGATAGTTTTGTTAGGCCCTCTCACTGTGAATACAGGTTGGGAGGGGCCTAAATGCGCATTAGATTTTGCAACTTGAGACATCCAGTTTCCCTGAAGGAGTCCCCTGAACACTTAGGACCTCTCTAAAGGGTTTTTGTGCCTTTCAAAGTCGTTATATGGGCAGGTAGGGCCACAGCAGAGCTGTGGCAGTTTGTTGTGACTGTTGAAAAAACGTTTATATTGTTTTTTTGATCCGGTTTTGAAACTAAGGGGTTAATCATCCATTTGCAAGTGGGTGCAATGCTCTGTTAGTCTATTATACACACTGTAAAAATTTCGTAAGATTTACTGCTTTTTATCACTGTTTTTCAATTTCTGACAAAATTTGTTTCTCTTAAAGGCACAGTACCGTTTTTATTTTTTGCTTGTTTACATTTATCAAAGTGTTTTCCAAGCTTGCTGGTCTCATTGCTAGTCTGTTTAAACATGTCTGACATAGAGGAAACTCCTTGTTCATTATGTTTAGAAGCCATTGTGGAACCCCCTCTTAGAATGTGTACCAAATGTACTGATTTTACTTTAAGTTATAAAGATCATATTCTGTCTTTAAAAGATTTATCACCAGAGGAAACTGACAAGGGGGAAGTTATGCCGACTAACTCGCCCCACGTGTCAGAACCTTTGACTTTCGCTCAAGGGACTCCCGCTCAAGAGGCGCCAAGTACATCTAGCGCGCCCATGGCGTTTACTTTACAAGACATGGCGGCAGTTATGGATCATACCCTTACAGCGGTATTGTCCAAACTACCAGGGTTACAAGGAAAGCGAGACAGCTCTGGGGCTAGAAAAAATACAGAGCACTCTGACGCTTTAGTAGCTATGTCTGATATCCCCTCACAATATGCAGAAGCTGAGGCAGAAGAGCTTATTTCTGTGGGTGATTTTTCTGACTCAGGGAAGATGCATCAACCTTATATGTCAACATTTAAATTTAAGCTTGAACACCTCCGCGTGTTGCTCAGGGAGGTTTTAGCTACTCTGGATGACTGTGACACCATTATAGTGCCAGAGAAATTGTGTAGATTGGATAAATACTATGCAGTGCCTGTTTACACTGATGTTTTCAGAAATTATTACTAAGGAATGGGATAGACCAGGTGTACCGTTCTCTTCCCCTCCTATTTTTAAGAAAATATTTCCAATAGATGCCGCTACACTGGACTTATGGCAAATGGTCCCTAAGGTGGAGGGAGTAGTTTCTACCCTAGCTAAGAGTACAACTATCCCCGTCGAGGACAGTTGTGCTTTCCTAGATCCAATGGATAAAAAGTTAGAGGGTTACCTTAAGAAAATGTTTATTCAACAAGGTTTTATTCTCCAGCCTCTTTCATGCATTGCCCCAGTCACTGCTGCTGCGGCCTTCTGGTTTGAGTCTCTGGAAGAGGCCTTACAGGTAGAAACTCCATTGGATGATATACTTGACAAGCTTAAAGCGCTTAAGCTAGCCAATTCATTTGTTTCTGACGCCGTTGTTCATTTAACTAAACTAACGGCTAAGAACTCAGGTTTTGCTATTCAGGCGCGTAGGGCGCTATGGCTTAAATCCTGGTCAGCTGACGTTACGTCAAAGTCTAAGCTTCTCAATATTCCCTTCAAGGGGCAGACCCTTTTCGGGCCTGGACTGAAGGAGATCATTTCTGATATTACTGGAGGAAAAGGTCATGCCCTTCCTCAGGATAGGTCTAACAAATTAAGGACCAAACAAACTAATTTTCGTGCCTTTCGAAACTTTAAGACGAGCGAGGCATCATCTTCCTCTAATACAAAACAAGAGGGAAATTTTGCCCAGTCCAAGCCGGTCTGGAGACCTAACCAGGCTTGGAACAAAGGTAAACAGGCCAAGAAGCCTGCTGCTGCCTCTAAGACAGCATGAAAGATTGGCCCCCGATCCGGTAACGGATCTAGTAGGGGGCAGACTTTCTCTCTTCGCCCAGGCTTGGGCAAGAGACGTCCAGGATCCCTGGGCGTTGGAAATTGTGTCCCAGGGATATCTTCTGGACTTCAAAGCTTCTTCCCCAAAAGGAAGATTTCACCTTTCACAATTATCTGCAGACCAGATAAAGAGAGAGGCATTCTTACATTGTGTTCAAGACCTCCTAGTTATGGGAGTGATCCACCCAGTTCCAAAGGAGGAACAGGGGCAAGGATTCTATTCAAATCTATTTGTGGTTCCCAAGAAAGAGGGAACCTTCAGACCAATCTTAGATCTCAAAATCCTAAACAAATTTCTCAGGGTCCCATCTTTTAAGATGGAGACTATTCGAACCATCCTACCTATGATCCAGGAGGGTCAATACATGACTACCGTGGACTTAAAGGATGCTTATCTTCACATTCCGATACACAAAGATCATCATCGGTTTCTCAGGTTCGCCTTCCTAGACAGGCATTACCAGTTTGTGGCTCTTCCCTTTGGGTTAGCTACGGCACCAAGAATCTTTACAAAGGTTCTGGGGTCACTTCTGGCGGTCCTAAGGCCACGGGGCATAGCAGTAGCCCCTTACTTAGATGACATTCTGATACAGGCGTCGAATTTCCAAATTGCCAAGTCCCATACGGACATTGTTCTGGCATTCCTGAGGTCTCATGGGTGGAAAGTGAACGAAAAGAAGAGTTCTCTATCCCCTCTCACAAGAGTTTCCTTCCTGGGAACTCTGATAGATTCTGTAGAAATGAGGATTTACCTGACAGAGGCCAGGTTGTCAAAACATCTAAATTCCTGCCGTGTTCTTTATTCTACTTCTCGCCCTTCGGTGGCTCAGTGTATGGAAGTAATCGGCTTAATGGTAGCGGCAATGGACATAGTTCCGTTTGCCCGCCTACATCTCAGACCACTGCAACTCTGCATGCTCAGTCAGTGGAATGGAGATTACACAGATTTGTCCCCTTTACTAAATCTGGATCAAGAGACCAGGGATTCTCTTCTCTGGTGGCTATCTCGAGTCCATCTGTCCAAAGGTATGACCTTCCGCAGGCCAGATTGGACAATAGTAACAACAGATGCCAGCCTTCTGGGCTGGGGGGCAGTCTGGAACTCTCTGAAGGCTCAGGGGTCATGGACTCAGGAGGAGGCTCTCCTTCCGATAAACATTCTGGAACTAAGAGCGATATTCAATGCTCTTCAGACTTGGCCTCAGCTAGCGGCAGTGAGGTTCATCAGATTTCAGTCGGACAACATCACGACTGTAGCTTACATCAACCATCAAGGGGGAACAAGGAGTTCCCTAGCGATGTTGGAGGTTTCAAAGATAATTTGTTGGGCAGAGATTCACTCTTGCCACCTATCAGCTATCCATATCCCAGGAGTAGAGAACTGGGAGGTGGATTTTCTAAGTCGACAGACTTTTCATCCAGGGGAGTGGGAGCTCCATCCGAGGTGTTTGCACAGTTGATTCAACGTTGGGGCAAACCAGAACTGGATCTCATGGCGTCTCGCCAGAACGCCAAGCTTCCTTGTTACGGATCCAGGTCCAGGGATCCCAAGGCAGCGCTGATAGATGCTCTAGCAGCGCCTTGGTCCTTCAACCTGGCTTATGTGTTTCCACCGTTTCCTATGCTCCCTCGTCTGATTGCCAAGGTCAAGCAGGAGAGAACATCAGGGATTTTGATAGCACCTGCGTGGCCACGCAGGACTTGGTATGCAGATCTGGTGGACATGTCATCCTTTCCACCATGGACTCTGCCCCTGCTACTTCAAGGTCCTTTCAACCATCCAAATCTAATTTCTCTGCGGCTGACTGCTTGGAGTCGGTCATTGATACCTTAATACAGGCGCGAAAGCCTGTCACCAGGAAAATCTATCATAAGATATGGTGTAAATATCTTCATTGGTGTGAATCCAAGGGTTACTCATGGAGTAAGGTCAGGATTCCTAGGATATTATCTTTTCTCCAAGATGGATTGGAGAAGGGTTTGTCAGCAAGTTCCTTAAAGGGACAGATTTCTGCTCTGTCTATTCTTTTGCACAAACGTCTGGCTGAGGTTCCAGACGTGCAGGCGTTTTGTCAGGCTTTAGTCAGAATTAAGCCTGTGTTTAAACCTGTTGCTCCGCCTTGGAGTTTAAATTTAGTTCTTAAGGTTCTTCAAGGGGTTCCGTTTGAACCTTTGCATTCCATAGATATTAAGCTCTTATCTTGGAAAGTTTTGATTTTAGTAGCTATCTCCTCGGCTCAAAGAGTTTCGGAGTTATCTGCTTTACAATGTGATTCTCCTTATCTCATTGTTCATTCCGATAAGGTAGTGTTACGTACCAAACCTGGTTTTCTACCTAAGGTGGTATCTAATAAAAATATCAATCAGGAGATTGTTGTACCGTTACTGTGTCCTAATCCTTCTTCAAAGAAGGAACGTCTTTTACACAATCTTGACGTGGTTCGTGCTTTAAAGTTTTATTTACAAGCTACTAAAGATTTTCGTCAAACATCTGCATTGTTTGTTGTCTACTCTTGACAGAGCAGAGGCCAAAAGGCTTCGGCAACTTCTCTTTCTTTTTGGCTAAGGAGTATAATACGCTTAGCTTATGAGACTGCTGGCCACCAGCCTCCTGAAAGGATTACAGCTCATTCTACTAGAGCGGTAGCTTCCACATGGGCTTTTAAGAATGAGGCTTCTGTTGAACAGATTTGTAAGGCGGCGACTTGGTCTTCGCTTCATACTTTTTCAAAATTCTATAAATTTGATACTTTTGCTTCTTCGGAGGCTATTTTTGGGAGAAAGGTTTTGCAGGCAGTGGTGCCTTCCGTTTAAGCACCTGCCTTGTCCCTCCCTTCATCCGTGTCCTATAGCTTTTGTATTGGTATCCCACAAGTAATGGATGATCCGTGGACTGGATATACTTTACAAGAGAAAACAAAATTTATGCTTACCTGATAAATATATTTCTCTTGTGGTGTATCCAGTCCACGGCCCGCCCTGTCATTTTAAGGCAGGTGTGTTTTATTTTTAAACTACAGTCACCACTGCACCCTATGGTTTCTCCTTTCTCTTGCTTGTCTTCGGTCGAATGACTGGTAGTGGCAGTTAGAGGAGGAGCTATATAGACAGCTCTGCTGTGGGTGATCCTCTTGCAGCTTCCTGTTGGGAAGGAGAATATCCCACAAGTAATGGATGATCCGTGGACTGGATACACCACAAGAGAAATAAATTTATCAGTTAAGCATAAATTTTGTTTCTTTTTATCAGTACCTTTCTCACTCCCTTTCAGAACTAAGTGGTCCTGTTAGAACATGAGAACTCAGCACCTGTATCTTTTCTTCTATATAATTATACCTGAAGTATTTTACCTTTACATGAAATTACAAAATGTTAAAGGGACAGTCTAGTCAAAATTAAACTTTCATGATTCAGATAGGGCATGCGATTTTAAACAACTTTCCAATTTACTTTAATCATCAAATTTGCTTTGTTCTTTTGGTATTCTTTGTTGAAAGCTAAACATAGGTAGGCTCATATGCTAATTTCTAAACTCTTGAAGGCTGCCTCTTATCTCAGTGCATTTTGACAGTTTTTCACATATAGACAGCTCTAGTTCATGTGTGCCATATAGATAACATCTCGTGGAGTTACTTAGGAGTCAGCACTGATTGGCAAAAATGCACGTCTGTCAAAAAACTAAAATAAGGGGTCAGTGTGCCAATGTTTAGATACAAGGTAAGCACTGAGGTAAAAAGTGTATTAATATAACCATGTTGGTTATGCAAAACTGGGGAATTGGTAATAAAGGAATTATCTATCTTTTTAAACAATGAAAATTCTGGAGTAGACTGCCCCTTTAAGTTCAACACCTCAAAAAGATGAATCATTAAATTCTAGCAAATGGGTAAGCCATTGTGTTATTTAATAACCTTGTGAAGTTTGAATAGTAACGATATTACTGCTTATTAGATATATATTATTTGCCTTAAAGGGACAGTCTAGGCCAAAATAAACTTTCATGATTCAGATAGGGCATGTAATTTTAAACAATTTTCCAATTTACTTTTAGCACCAATTTTGCTTTGTTCTCTTGGTATTCTTAGTTGAAAGCTTAAACTAGGAGGTTCATATGCTAATTTGTTAGACCTTGAAGGCCACCTCTTTTCAGAATGCATTTTAACAGTTTTTCACCACTATAGGGTGTTAGTACATGTATTTCATATAGATAACACTGTGCTCGTGCATGTGAAGTTATCTGGGAGCAGGCACTGATTGGCTAAACTGCAAGTCTGTCAAAAGAACTGAAATAAGGCGGCAGTTTGCAGAGGCTTAGATACAAGGTAATCACAGAGGTAAAAAGTATATTAATATAACTGTGTTGGTTATGCAAAACTGGAGAATGGGTAATAAAGGGATTATCTATCTTTTAAAACAATAAAAATTCTAGTGTAGGCTGTCCCTTTAAGCAAACACATATAATACAAGTAAAAGCTGCTCAATTGTAGTTGTATTTTTCAAACACAAATGCACTTCTATTTCTAAATTATGCACTGTAGTTTTTTTTAATTAATTAGGGTCAGAGCATCATCAAATGTCTGTTCTTTAGTGAATTGTTTCCTAAAATATAGGAACAGAAGTTGTTTACTAAATCTAACCCAGTGCCTGTTTAGAATGCTGGTGTGCAATGTGTAGGTTTGTTGCTGAAGGATATCGGATTTCCAGTGTAGTTGCATAGATGGGAGTTAATTTAGTTTCTGTTTCTTTAGTTAGATTCTGACGTGACGGCACATGAAGCAAATGCATTATTGTAAAATAATCCCCCAATAACTTGAAGGAGGTTGAACATTTTGTAACCTCTTCTGTGCGAAGGACAAGGCATACTTTGCGTTCCTTCTCTGATGCAGAGGATGTCTGTGAGGTATTATAGGACCCACCGAAATTCTGCATGATGACATCATCCTCAGCAAAATGATTTTTCATAGCACAAGCAATTCCTTATTGCACATGGAGTGGGGTTGTCCTTTAAACTGCCAATATCTTTGCCAGAGAGGGGAGTCTGTCTTCTCAAATGAGTAGCTGCTTGTGCCTTTAATGTGGAGGTGATGTGAAAAGGTGATCTCCTTCTTTCAGCAACCCTAGATTCCAGGGCATTTTAGTGAAGGGAAAGACCAAATAAAGTATTACGTATCTCCCTTACAGTATAACCTAAATGGACACATCACATAGCATTTGAATGAGCGGGTTGTTTGTATGTTGTTAGTATATGACTGGATATCGGGGAATATTATTTTGGAGGGTTAGGGTATTGTCAACCCTCTGTTTCCCAGCATATTAACACACAAATGCATGAGACTCCTCATTTTAAACAGAGAGGAGAATTGACTATCTTCCTCTTTTAAAGAAGTGGTTCTGTATTGTATCCTTATAATTGTTATTGTACTATAGAACCATTGTCAGCAAAGTGTTGTTTTGTTGTTAGTGTCAGAGCTTTTAGATCTTTTTTCTCTAAGTTAATGCACACTCTGATTTCCTACAAAAAGGTATAAAGTGCTTTTAAAACAATTGGCATTTTATGGAATAGTTATAAGTAATTATTTATTGAGGGAAATTGTTTTGTTTGTCTGTTTTATTTTCTAAATCAGGTGAGTTGAGGCAGGCAATACAATTGTGCATACATCTAACTGATATATTCTGGAGTCAGAATGTTGTGTCTAGGTTTCTAATTGATCTATTTTTATCGTTATTTTTGTCCTTCTTGGTGGTGCATAAAAATCAAAATCAATAACATTTTATATTCTAATTTTTTTTATTTTTTTTGCAAAACATAGGAAAATATTCCAGCACTTGTTTCTTGTAAAGTGAATTGATGATAAATGTGGAATCATATTGTGAATGAAAGTTTTAGAAAAGAATGTCTGACACAAAGTTGTTTACTATAAAAATTACACACACACATCCCTTTTTCTACAATCTTAGTGGAAGGATATTTGCCACTTTGGTTATTTTTAATAATGCACCACTCAGACACAGCTGAACATCTGGTAAGACAAAGACAATAGGCATATGTGTGTAGCCACTAATCGCCAGCTACCTCCCAGTAGGGAATTGTTGCTCCTGAGCCTACTTATGTATTCTTTTTAACAAAGGATACCAAGAGAACAAAGTAAATTTGATAATACCAGTAAACTGAAAAGTCTCTGGAACCTGCATTCTCTATCCAATCCATTTAATTTAAGATAAAAGCAAAATAAATACATAAATGATAATAAAAGAAGCTTCAGGCTTTGTATTTATCATTTTAATTTCTTTAATTAACGTGTCATTGACAAGAAGGAAGAAGGAAGGGCATTATAAAAAACATACAAACAAAACACTAGTGATTAGGACCCATGTATTTTTTCTCTCAACAGTAATAACACAATCCATTCCACCGTTGACACGTTTAAAGCATTAGGGTGAAAATGTACATATTCAAGGTATTATCTACTGCAGATGCCATACTCCTTGTAGAAGTAACTCAGATGTCAGAAAAGATTTAATGGAACTTTGTGGAAGAGACTAGGGAAAACAAACACTTAGGACATTGTTTGCCACACATACCAGACTCCTTGTAGGTGTAGCTAAGATGTTTACCTGAAAATAGTTAGTTCAAATTTATGAAATATTTTAGGAAAGCAAACTCTGAGGACATAGCGCCACTGTTTATGTAGCTGACCCAATGGTTATTATTTACCTCATGTGATGTTATATTAGAATATAAAAGAGACAGAATGGGATTGTTACCATTTTATAGTTTTGTATGTTTTTTCATCTGAGTATACGTTGTTGTGTGTAAGGGCCATTGGTTCCTGCATGATGTGATCATTTTTCTTTTTTATGTTTATACCACTGTGTCCCTTCATCTGTCCCTTAACTTGAGGGAGTTAACATCATGGAGGGGAAGGTCCTCTGAAAATTCTGTTGTAAGTTAGAGTGAATTGATTCCCCAGAAGATAGTAGTTTATTCATGTTTTTTTTTAATTATTTGATGCAATATGTACTATTTAAATGTTATTTTCCTAAAATATTTGATCATTTATGTTTATGGTAGTCTTTAGTTCTCTATGCAACACTGACATGTCTGATATTGTTCCCAGGTACTGAAAACTCTGTGAGTTGCCCTCTTTAATACCAGATGGAAATGCTAGTTCATATTATTATTATAATTTATTTGTATAGCGCGGGAAAACTTCCATAGCGCTCACTGATGTTTGATTTTTAGTTAGTAACCACCTCTTCAATAGAAATAACCAAAGTGATTAAAATGTCAATCAATGCATAAAAATAACAGCAGTGATATTTAAAACATATAATTAATTAATTTGTTTTATCTCCTCAGCTTCAAAATGCAGACAACATACTCATCAAACCTTTGGAGAATTTTCGCAAGGATCAAATTGGCCTCACCAAGGTAAAGCTGAAATGAATGCTTTTTGAATTGTCTATGTCCAGAGGTTTAAGTATTAGTGATTAGTGTTAAAACAAAAAATGGTTTCACTCAGTGACTTAAAAACCTTTAGCTAAAAATGTTGCATAAGGAAGTTACATTTATAAAATGAACAGAGCATGATTTTGATAATGTAATGTGTCAGAAAAAACATTTGAAATAATAATTTCTGTTAATGTAGCTTCATTTTTTACTACTCTCTTTATATACTGTGCCTGTCATGGAGTCACTAGCAGCTTCACCTTGTGTAGAGCTTGCAAGACCATAGTTGATTAAGTGGGTCTGACCAAGGCTAAGTGGGTCACCTTGTAGTTAAGCAGAGTTAAATTGTGACTTATTAAATTTATTTTATAAGTGTAGCAGTAAATAACATATAGAAACACAGACTACATTTTAGTTTAGTTTATAAAAAGGATGAAATAAATTAATAAATAAGTCTGGGTCTGTAACGTTCAGCATGTAGCTGGATATGTCTGCAGAAAACTGTACTGCAACGCTAAATCTATAGGAGTAAGAAGAGATCTCATTCTGGCAGATTTAGCTGCCAGAATAAGAATGCTAGGAACAGACAGCAGCCAAGAAATGCTGAAATGAGTACTGGATCTGCTCCCATCTTTCCTTCTACAAACCATTTACTGCCAGAGGAGGTCTGTTCCCACCTCCCCTTTTACAATCCCATTCCCTGCCAGAGGAGGTCTGTTCCCTTCTCATATAGTACAAATCCGTTTACTACCAGAGGATGTCTGTTCCCACCTCCCTTTCTACAAACCTATTCAATATTAGACAAGGTCTGTTCCAACCTCCTCTTTTACAAACCCATTTCCTCCCATAGGAGGTCTGTTCCCTTCTCACATAGTACAAATCCGTTTACTACCAGAGGATGTCTGTTCCCACCTCCCTTTCTACAAACCTATTCAATATTAGACAAGGTCTGTTCCAACCTCCTCTTTTACAAACCCATTTCCTCCCATAGGAGGTCTGTTCCCTTCTCACATAGTACAAATCCGTTTACTACCAGAGGATGTCTGTTCCCACCTCCCTTTCTACAAACCTATTCAATATTAGACAAGGTCTGTTCCAACCTCCTCTTTTACAAACCCATTTCCTCCCATAGGAGGTCTGTTCCCTTCTCACATAGTACAAATCCGTTTACTACCAGAGGATGTCTGTTCCCACCTCCCTTTCTACAAACCTATTCAATATTAGACAAGGTCTGTTCCAACCTCCTCTTTTACAAACCCATTTCCTCCCATAGGAGGTCTGTTCCTTTCTCACATTGTACAAACCTGTTTACTACCTGAGGAGGTCTGTTCTCACCTCCCCTTCTACAAACCCATTCACTATCAGACAAGGTCTGTTTTCCACCTCCCCTTCTATAAACCCATTCCCTCACAGAGGAGGCCTGTTCTCACCCCCCCTTCTACAAACCTAATCACTGCCAGAGGAAGTATCTTCTCACCTACCCTTGTACAAAACCAATTGTTTCCAGAGGAGGCTGGTTCTCACCTCCCCTTCTACCAAGTAATTCACTGCCAGAGGAAGTCTCTTCCAACCTCCCCTTCTACAAAGCCATTCACTGCCAGAGGTGTTCTGTTATCACCTCTCCTTCTAAAAATGCATTCACTGCTAGAGTAGGTCTGTTCCCACTTCACCTTCTACAAAACCATTCACTGCCAGAGGAGGTCTGTTCCCACTTCACCTTCTACAAACCCATTCACTGCCTGAGGAGGTCTGTTTCCACCTCACGTTGTACAAACCTATTTACTGCCAGGAGGTCTGGTCCCACTTCCCCTTCTAGAAACCTATTTACTGCTAGAGGAGTTATGTTTCCATCTCCTGTTCTACAGGCCCATTTACTTCCAGAGGAGGTCTTTTCCCACCTCCCCTTCTTTAAACCCAATCACTGCCAGAGGAGGCATTGTAAGGGGACTCATCAGGAGCTGCCGGTCCGGCCACTCCGGTTTATATGCCTAGAGTTGTGGCTTCCATCTCGGAGTCCAATGGGGAGGGATGCCAAGAATCTGGTCTTCATACTCCTGCTGCAGCTCCACTGGGTGTGCATAGCTGCATGCTGCCAGAATTTAAAGGGGCCATGTTCTAATTACTGAAACTCTCACTTGAAAAACTATGGTGAAGCTCACTCTGCCCATTAACCTTGTCCCTGGTTCCTGAAAAGCAAAAGCATATTTACCTGCTGTAATGGTCACCTTGTTCCAGAAACTCTTGATTATTTACCTGATATTATGTTTGCTCACCTTGCTCTAGACACCACACATACTTACCTGATACCTCTGTATGCTCACCTTGTTCCAGAAATCAAGCATAATTGCCTTGTACCTGCAAATGCTAACCTTGTTCCAAAAATCAAGCATACTTGCCTTGTACCTGCAAATGCTAACCTTGTTCCAGAAATCAAGCATACTTGCCTTGTACCTGCAAATGCTAACTTTTTCCAGAAATCAAGCATACTTGCCTTGTACCTGTGTATGCTCATCTTGTTTCAGAAATCAGGCATACTTGCCTTGTACCTGCGTATGCTCATCTTGTTCCAGACACCACGCATACTTACCTTGCACCTGCATATGCTTACCTGGTTCCTGAAAGCCAAGCAGACTTGCCTGATATCTGTGTATGCTCCCCTTGTTCCTGAAGCTGTATCTATCTTGTATCCAGTGACAACCTCACCAACAGTACCTGCTGGGTATCCTGTGCCTTCTGAGAAACGTGTCTACTACAACAGTGACAGCCTTCCTCAAACCAGCTGTGCCTGCTGCACCTATCTGGTATATGTGAAAGTTTCATCAACAGTGCTGGGTATCCTTTGCCTGTTGAGAAAACTATTTCTGTTTTCCTCTTACTAGCTGTGCCTGCGGTACCTACCAGGTATTCTGTGACATCACCCTTTACAGTTCAATGTAAGCACCAGTGCCAATTGAATTTTGTTACTGCAAACTATTTAAAGTATTCTAAACCTTGTATTGGACTTTAGATTTCTGCATAGGGCCTATGTTCAAACTTGCTGTTTCTGTGATCTTCAATCTGAACTACCAACTGTTCTTTTGCTTATCAATCAGTAAAGCTTTTAAAAAAACTTTCATTGTTCTATGTATCTGTTCCTGCTTTCTGAGTTTCACATACCCTAACCTCCTCAAAGGTATTTTCCAACCTTGCCTTCTACAATCCCTTTCACGGCCAGAGGAGGTCTACTCCTGCTTTGCCTACTACAAACCCAATCACTGCCAGAAGCGGTCTGTTCCCACCTCACATTGTACAAACCTATTTACTACCAGATGAGGTCACTCTGTTCCCACCTACCCTTTGACAAAGCCATTCACTGCCAGAGGATGTCTGTTCCCATCTCATTTTCTACAAACGTTTTCAATGCCAAAGAAGGCCTGTTCCCACCTCAGATTGAACAAATACAGTCACTTCCAGAGGATGTCTGTTCCCACCTCCCCTTCTACAAACCATTCACTGCTAGAGGAGACCTGTTCCCATCTCACATTGTACAAGCCTAGGCACTGCTGTGCAGACCTCTTTCCATCTCCTCATCCTTTTCCTTAAGAAATGTCTGCCTGGACATGTGTTTGGCAAGATAATGCATATTAATGACCTTAATATACAAAGTGAAAGAAAGAAGAGCAAGGCTATAAAGTTAAATAAATAAAGGATAGGAATTAATTAAACCTCTGCCTGAGTACATATGGTTATTCTGTGGCTTGGTCATTCATACTGAGACAACTTAAAGTAGATGTTCCTGAGATCCTGACCTGTGTTGGTTAGCTGTGGAAAGGGTGGCATACTGTAGTTTGTGAGGTGCATTGACATTTAAATATGGTAAGGACATCTCTTTGTCTGTTCATATGGAACAGTGTATATAGACTATATGTATAAAGTAGCAGAAAATATTTATTCATAGTAAAATGCTCAGCGAATTTAGCACTTGTGTAGAAATACACTGTAATTTTTCATTTTGGTTCACCCTAATAGCACTGTTTTTATTTTGAGCAAGAATTGTCAGTTTTTCTCTCACATAACCATGGCCAGTATACATTTCCCCTTGTTTATGTTACCTCTATTTCATTTTCTGTTCTCTAAATAATGCAAAAAATGTAATCAGGTCACGACAACGTTACTGGCAGTTCTACTGGTCAAGATGCACCTGGTTTCCTTTTCACATAAGATTTCTGTGGACAAACACTGAACTCAGTCTCTGAATCCAGGCCTTGTTTTTAGAAAGTCCACTTTTACCTCCATATATACAGGCCTTTTAACTGATGGCTAGGTGACTAAGCTGCTCAATTTGACCTATGTAGATGTAGATCCAGTGGTTAATATCCCTCTTGCAAGTCTACATCTTCCAATGAAAATTATTTCCAATGGCTTTTTGCGTGGTTATCAAATTCAAATCCATTACAAATCATTCAAAACCCTTCAATAATCCATTTATTGGATTATTTTCCAATGCATTTATGGCATGCAAATTTCTCCTTTAAATTGCATGGTGACAATTTGACATCTTTATTCCAATCACTCAAACAACACTGTCAAAGGACTATTGAACTTTTCAAATTCTATACCTGTTGAAACAGCCTTTTTCTTCTTAAATGGAAAGAGTCCACAGCTGCATTCATTACTTTTGGGAAATAAGAACCTGGCCACCAGGAGCAGGCAAAGGCAACCCAGCCAAAGGCTCAAATACTCCTCCCACTCCCCTCATCCCCCAGTCATTCTTTGCCTTTTGTCCCAGGAGGATGGCAGAGAAGTGTGAGAATTTTTCATTTTGGTTTATGTCTCTTATAGAGGGTAGTGCTCTTCTGTATGGGACAGGAGTTTTAAGTAGTCCTGTCAGTCTCTCAGTGAGGGCTTGGATGAAAGTTAGAGTCCGGAGATGCAGGGAGTTTCTTTCTGTGAAACCATCCTGACTCATATTAACAGCTCCTCAAGCAATTAACGTTGTCGAACTTTGCTTCGCTGCCTGCATTCTTCTCTCAAGTCCATGGCGGGGGCCATGCTACTATCCGTCACACTTGAAGGTCCGTGTTCCTGTTCCACGGCATAGATTCCGGTAAGATCGTTTCATTTTACTTTATTTGCAATGTACTGTAATGTGAATGTTTCCTGAGAGGCTACCACCTTGCGGGTCTAACTTATACATAAGGGTCTCAGTGAGTCTCTCTTAGTATCTTGGAATTAAGGGTTAATATCTCCTGAGGGGGGTTATTGAACAGGGGGGTTTATAATCATTGCTTATGTGCAATGTTTACTGGGCTCGTGGTTGGAACATTGAGGCATTTGGAAGTGAGGCGGCCTTTTGGTTGGGCGCACTTGTTTTGGACTGTACAGTTCA
Organism: Bombina bombina; assembly: GCF_027579735.1. Taxonomy (NCBI): domain Eukaryota; kingdom Metazoa; phylum Chordata; class Amphibia; order Anura; family Bombinatoridae; genus Bombina; species Bombina bombina. The sequence goes on along the minus strand of NC_069499.1, from coordinate 624,737,390 downwards.
CCTTGTGTTCGGGCGGGGCTACCTTCCGTTTTTCCCGACCGTGTGGCGAAGAAACATTTTCTAGTCCGCAGGGGTCTGGTCATAGGAGGTGGTAAGTGCCCCAGCCATTGGGGGTGTCAGGAGTCGTTTTAGTTTTTACTTCTTTAGTCCATATTTAAATATCCTCTATCCAGTTATGGAGGATTCTGATGCTGAGACTGTGTTAATTTCAGATTCAGTTACAGAGGATTCTGATACTGAGACTATTTTGATTTCAGATTCTGTGTCCGGTGATGAATCCGGAGTGGCCTTGTTGACGCCTGTCAATCACTTTTGTTCCGTATGCCATTTCAGAGCGCCTGGTTCTTCTGGCTCAGGGAATCAAGGGACTGCTGAGCCATCCGCCTCTGGGGGTCCTGTCCTCCGAGAGGCGAGTTCCCTACCAAATCATACGTCTGCACATGCGGGTAACCCAGTTTGATTCCTCCATGCGGGGTGGCGTGTTTCCCCCGGAGGTTGCAGCACGTTTTCGCTTCCACTTAATGTTAACTATTGTTTGTTTGCAGATTCCAGACGTTTATTTGAGAATGTGCTTGTGCCCTATTGTCCCAGCCTTCTGCCTTGGGGAGGGCCTCTACAGTTCCCTGCGGGGGTATCTGTCCCTGAGTGCTGTGCCTTCCGTTACAGGATTGTGCACCTTAGCGTGTTGCTCAGACATGTTTTTCAGTTATTGAATGACCCTATTATTACCAGATACAGGGATTTTCAGTCTGATAATTCGAATGGTGCACCTCATTAGACATGTGGGGATGAAGTAATCTCCTGATTGTCATTTGTTTGCAATCTTTCCCAGTTTTGTGAGATAGGGCTCTGTTTGGCTGGTCCTGCGGGTAGGCCTGTGTATTTTTGGGTGTTAACCTCCAAGTTGCCTTATATTTTATTTATATATCTGATGGGAGGTCTTTTATTTGTTTTTGTTTCCTTCGGGAACCTTCTGGGATTGATACTCTATTACTTCTTTGGAAGTTGTTGGACATGTATTCCTCTGTTACAAATGTCTGTGCAGGGTGGTCCTGTCGGGTTCGTTCGGTCTTGCTGTTCAGACACGTGGCGCTGTTCTGCTCGGCTGGTTCGGTAGAAGCGCAGAGTGCTCATGTTATCATTATTTGTTTTTTTTTGTTAAGCTAAGCATTCGAGAGTACCTGTGGGTCGTGAGGTGGGAAGGATTGTTTCAGTCCTTATAGCCTTCAGTCATAAATGACCGGGCAGGGGAGTTTTTCTGCTGCGTCACTCTATCTGACATCTGATTTCATCAGAACTTAGTTTTCTCCCCCATGTGGTGGAGGGGGGAGGGCTTAATGCCCCTTACCTCTATTAAGTGGTTTGGCCTTAATTTCTAGGCCTCTGGATTTGTCCTTTTGGGCTTGATCCAACAGCTTGTACAGGATAGCTGTCTAGCATGCGTAAGGTTTGCAGTTTGAAACCTGTTGCAGCTCTTGCAGGTGTATGCGTAAGCTGTTTCTAGTGTCTTCTTCCATTGCCTCCGGGTGAGTGGATCTCCTTTTAAGATCTGTGTTTCCTGGTGATGGTTGTTCCCTGCAGGGATTTTTGTTTAGCTTGGGGTCTTCTGGAGCTGGGTAGGCTTTGTGCCTTCTCTTCCTTGTGTCCTCTGCTTGTGTGGAGGTGTTAGGGAGATTAGTCCTGTTAGTAGGATTTTTTGACCTTGAGGTATCCCTTGGTCGTCCTGAGGCTCTGAGAAGTATCTTCATACGACTTCTAGCCTTGCTCCTTGGAGCATTGGACTTTAGCTAGGGGTAGCTCCTTCCTTTGGTCGGGGCTTTCGAGTTCTCTCGCTATCTGTATTTTCTGGATATGCATCCATACCCTTGTGTTTGGCTTTTTGGCCAGTTGGGGTGTTTAGTTCTAGGGTAAGGTTTGCCTGAACTATTAGGTACCCGGACCTGTTTTTCTCCCTGAGACTTCCGGTTGCTGAAGCTTCGCTTGGCCTTTTTACTGACCCACTCTTGGTGGTTTTGGAATCTTGGATCTCAGGGCTGGTTGGGGGTTCCACGGTAGTGGGAACTGGGGCTATGTCCTTGCTCCATCTACCTATCCATGGTTGGCCAGGATTTCGGAGTATTTTTTACTCTTTGCCACAGAGTGACCCTTGTCCCCTGGTGGTTAGCCGTGTGGCTTGAGCCTTAAGGGTGGTTGGTTCATACCCAGCTGCTGGCGTTGGATGTCCAATTTCTGGTGCGCCTTAGGGTTGCATTCCCCTGGTCAGCTTGCCAGTGTTCCAGTGGATTCCCTGCTCTGCAGGTGAATGGGTTGGCTGTGCTTCTGCTTGACAAGCTACTTGTAGGGGGGTCCTTTTCCAGGACATCTGTGTTGGGAATTTCTCTTCCCATTATGTCCTTTTGGGGATATCAGTTCAGGGGTGGCAGTGTCAGAGAGGGCTGTGTTGCCTAGTATAGTGAACAGTCCTTTAGCTGTGGAAGAGGAGCATACTATGGTGGGCAGTCCTTCAGTCATGGAAGAGGGGCATACAAGTCAGGGCCAGAGGCAGATATTGGTGGTAGGAGACTCTATTATTAGGAAGGTTGATAGGGTAATTTGTCATCCAGACCCTTTACATAGAACAGTTTGCTGTCTTCCAGGGGCTCGTGTTAGGCATATTGTGGAGCGTATTGATAGATTGTTAGAGGGATGTGGGTCTGATCCTGCAGTCATGGTGCATATTGGTACTAATGAAGGAATCGGTGGGAGATGGAGAGTCCTAAAAAATGACTTCAGGGAGTTAGGTAGCAAGCTTAAAGCAAGGACCTCCAAAGTAATATTTTCTGAGATATTACCAGTGCCGTGTGCTAATTCAGTAAGGCAGAAGGAGTTAAGGTCTGTTAATTCATGGCTAAAGACATGGTGTAAAAATGAGGGGTTTGACTTTTTAGAACACTGGGCTGATTTTTCACTAGGGTACAATTTGTACAGTAAGGATGGATTGCACCTGAATGACATGGGTGCAGGTGTGTTGGGGGAAAGGATGGTAGCACGTTTAGAGAACCTTTTAAACTAGGCAAAGGGGGGGAGGGTCAGTTAGAACAAAATAGAACAGAGAGATCAGTCTGTGAATATGACAATCCCTTAATATCTCAAGGAAGGGATGACTTAAGAAATGTCACATTAGAAAATATAGAGGAAAGCACACCGAGTAGCAGCAGAAAGCACATGAAAATTAAATGTATGACAACAAATGCAAGAAGCATGACAGGTAAAATGGGGGAGCTGGAGCTCTTAGTTGCAGAAGAGGACTATGATGTTATCAGTATAACTGAAACTTGGTGGGATGATTCACATGACTGGGCAGTTAACTTAGAGGGGTATACATTATTTAGGAGGGACAGGAATAATGAAAGGGGTGGAGGAATCTGCATGTATATTAAACCTAACCTTAAACCTACAATAAGGGAAGATATTTATGATACAAGTGACAATGTAGAGACCCTGTGGGTTGAAATAAAGAGTGGGGGGAAAAATCCTAAAAAAATATTACTAGGAACATGCTACAAGCCTCCCAACATTAGTGACCCGGAGGAAACCCAACTACTTATCCAAATAGGTAAGGCTGCTAATAACAGTGCTGTAATTATGGGAGATTTTAACTACCCTGATATAAACTGGGCCAATGAAACTAGTAATTCAGCTAAGGGGGATAGATTTTTAAATGTTCTCAGGGATAACTTCTTGTCACAATTAATAGAGGAGCCAACTAGGAGTAAAGCTATATTGGATTTAGTGCTATCAAACAATACAGATATAATATCAAACATAGAAGTTAAAGAACATTTGGGTAACAGTGATCATAACATGGTCACATTTGAAATCTATTTTCAAATGCAGTGTTTTAAAGGCTTAACTAAGACTTTTAATTTCAAGAAAGCAAAATTCAACGATTTAAGGAAATCATTAAATAATATAAATTGGGACAATGTATTTTCTAATAAAAATACAGAGAATAAATGGATAATATTTAAAAATGTGTTAAATAAATATACATATCAACACATACCATATGGTTATAAAAGTAAAAATAAAAAAATAAAGCCATTATGGCTAAATAAAAATGTGTTAAGAGAAATTAGGAAAAAACGTAGGGCATTTAAATTATTAAAAGAAAATAGTACAGACTCAGCATACAATATTTATAAGGAATGTAACAAAGCATGCAAAAAAGCAATCAAATTAGCCAAAATTGAAAATGAAAAATTAATTGCTAAGGATTCTAAGTCTAACCCTAAAAGGTTCTTTAAGTACATAAATAGCAAAAAATCTAAGAAGGATAATATAGGTACATTAAAATGCGTGGAGGGTAGCATGATAAATAATGACAGGGAGAAGGCTGAGGTACTAAACCAGTTTTTTTCTTCAGTATACACAAGAGAGGAACCATTGAATGATACTTTTGAACATAATAGAACATGCCAGTCCATACCACTAACTGGGTTTTGTTTAGAGGATATCAGGAAAAAACTGGAAAATATTAAGGTAAATAAAACTCCAGGCCCAGATGGAATACACCCAAGGGTGTTAAGGGAACTTAGCACTGTTATAGACAAACCTTTACTCGTAATTTTTCAAGACTCATTATCCTCAGGCATGGTACCCCAGGATTGGCGTAAAGCGGATGTGGTGCCACTCTTCAAAAAGGGAAGCAGGGATGATCCAGGAAGCTATAGACCAGTTAGTCTGACATCAATAGTGGGGAAGATATTTGAAGGGATTATAAGGGATTATATTGATGAGCATATTCGTGTAAACAGGATTATGAGTTCTAATCAGCATGGCTTTAGGAGAAATAGATCATGTCAAACTAATCTAATTAGATTCTACGAGGAAGTAAGTAAAAATATAGATAAAGGGGAATCAGTGGATGTGATATACTTAGATTTTGCAAAGGCATTTGATACAGTGCCACATGAGAGATTAATGCACAAAATTAAGGGACTGGGAATAGCTGAAAATGTTAGCTCATGGATAAATAACTGGATAAAAGATAGGGAGCAACGAGTAGTAGTAAATGGATCATACTCAGATTGGACAAAGGTAATCAGTGGCGTCCCCCAGGGATCAGTACTGGGCCCTGTTCTTTTTAATATTTTTATAAATGACTTGGAGCAAGGATTAAATAGCGACATCTCTATTTCTCCAACATAGGTGTGTCCGGTCCACGGCGTCATCCTTACTTGTGGGATATTCTCTTCCCCAACAGGAAATGGCAAAGAGCCCAGCAAAGCTGGTCACATGATCCCTCCTAGGCTCCGCCTACCCCAGTCATTCTCTTTGCCGTTGTACAGGCAACATCTCCACGGAGATGGCTTAGAGTTTTTTAGTGTTTAACTGTAGTTTTTCATTATTCAATCAAGAGTTTGTTATTTTCAAATAGTGCTGGTACGTACTATTTACTCAGAAACAGAAAAGAGATGAAGAATTCTGTTTGTATGAGGAAAATGATTTTAGCAACCGTAACTAAAATCCATGGCTGTTCCACACAGGACTGTTGAGAGCATTAACTTCAGTTGGGGGAACAGTTTGCAGTCTTTGCTGCTTGAGGTATGACACATTCTAACAAGACGATGTAATGCTGGAAGCTGTCATTTTCCCTATGGGATCCGGTAAGCCATGTTTATTACGATTGTAAATAAGGGCTTCACAAGGGCTTATTTAGACTGTAGACATTTTTTGGGCTAAATCGATTGATATTAACACTTATTTAGCCTTGAGGAATCATTTATTCTGGGTATTTTGATATAATAATATCGGCAGGCACTGTTTTAGACACCTTATTCTTTAGGGGCTTTCCCAAAGCATAGGCAGAGTCTCATTTTCGCGCCGGTGTTGCGCACTTGTTTTTGAGAGGCATGGCATGCAGTCGCATGTGAGAGGAGCTCTGATACTTATAAAAGACTTCTGAAGGCATCATTTGGTATCGTATTCCCCTTGGGTTTGGTTGGGTCTCAGCAAAGCAGATACCAGGGACTGTAAAGGGGTTAAAGCTTAAAACGGCTCCGGTTCCGTTATTTTAAGGGTTAAAGCTTCCAAATTTGGTGTGCAATATTTTCAAGGCTTTAAGACACTGTGGTGAAAGTTTGGTGAATTTTGAACAATTCCTTCATGTTTTTTCGCAATTGCAGTAATAAAGTGTGTTCAGTTTAAAATTTAAAGTGACAGTAACGGTTTTATTTCAAAACGTTTTTTGTACTTTCTTATCAAGTTTATGCCTGTTTAACATGTCTGAACTACCAGATAGACTGTGTTCTGAATGTGGGGAAGCCAGAATTCCTATTCATTTAAATAAATGTGATTTATGTGATAATGACAATGATGCCCAAGATGATTCCTCAAGTGAGGGGAGTAAGCATGGTACTGCATCATTCCCTCCTTCGTCTACACGAGTCTTGCCCACTCAGGAGGCCCCTAGTACATCTAGCGCGCCAATACTCCTTACTATGCAACAATTAACGGCTGTAATGGATAATTCTGTCAAAAACATTTTAGCCAAAATGAACCCTGTTCAGCGTAAGCGTGGATGCTCTGTTTTAGTTACTGAAGAGCATGACGACGCTGATATTAATATCTCTGAAGGGCCCCTAACCCAATCTGAGGGGGCCAGGGAGGTTTTGTCTGAGGGAGAAATTACTGATTTAGGGAATATTTCTCAGCAGGCTGAATCTGATGTGATTACTTTTAAATTTAAATTGGAACATCTCCGCATTTTGCTTAAGGAGGTATTATCCACTCTGGATGATTGTGAAAATTTGGTCATCCCAGAGAAACTATGTAAAATGGACAAGTTCCTAGAGGTGCCGGGGCTCCCAGAAGCTTTTCCTATACCCAAGCGGGTGGCGGACATTGTTAATAAAGAATGGGAAAGGCCCGGTATTCCTTTCGTCCCTCCCCCCATATTTAAAAAATTGTTTCCTATGGTCGACCCCAGAAAGGACTTATGGCAGTCAGTCCCCAAGGTCGAGGGAGCGGTTTCTACTTTAAACAAACGCACCACTATTCCCATAGAGGATAGTTGTGCTTTCAAAGATCCTATGGATAAAAAATTAGAAGGTTTGCTTAAAAAGATGTTTGTTCAGCAGGGTTACCTTCTACAACCCATTTCATGCATTGTCCCTGTCACTACAGCCGCATATTTCTGGTTTGATGAACTGATTAAGGTGCTCGATAGTGACTCGCCTCCTTATGAGGAGATTATGGACAGAGTCAATGCTCTCAAATTGGCTAATTCTTTCACTCTTGACGCCTCTTTGCAATTGGCTAAGTTAGCGGCTAAGAATTCTGGGTTTGCTATTGTGGCGCGCAGAGCGCTTTGGTTGAAATCTTGGTCGGCTGATGCGTCTTCCAAGAACAAGCTACTAAACATTCCTTTCAAGGGGAAAACGCTGTTTGGTCCTGACTTGAAAGAGATTATCTCTGATATCACTGGGGGTAAGGGCCATGCCCTTCCTCAGGATCGGCCTTTCAAGGCAAAAAATAGACCTAATTTTCGTCCCTTTCGTAAAAACGGACCAGCCCAAGGTGCTACGTCCTCTAAGCAAGAAGGTAATACTTCTCAGGCCAAGCCAGCTTGGAGACCAATGCAAGGCTGGAACAAGGGAAAGCAGGCAAAGAAACCTGCCACTGCTACCAAGACAGCATGAAATATCGGCCCCCGATCCGGGACCGGATCTGGTGGGGGGCAGACTCTCTCTCTTCGCTCAGGCTTGGGCAAGAGATGTTCTGGATCCTTGGGCGCTAGAAATAGTCTCCCAGGGTTATCTTCTGGAATTCAAGGGACTTCCCCCAAGGGGAAGGTTCCACAGGTCTCAGTTGTCTTCAGACCACATAAAAAGACAGGCGTTCTTACTTTGCGTAGAAGACCTGTTAAAAATGGGAGTGATTCATCCTGTTCCATTGAGAGAACAAGGGATGGGGTTCTACTCCAATCTGTTCATAGTTCCCAAAAAAGAGGGAACATTCAGACCAATCCTAGATCTCAAGATCTTAAACAAATTTCTCAAGGTCCCATCTTTCAAGATGGAAACCATTCGAACTATCCTTCCTTCCATCCAGGAAGGTCAATTCATGACCACGGTGGATTTAAAGGATGCGTATCTACATATTCCTATCCACAAGGAACATCATCGGTTCCTAAGGTTTGCATTCCTGGACAAACATTACCAGTTCGTGGCGCTTCCTTTCGGATTAGCCACTGCTCCAAGGATTTTCACAAAGGTACTAGGGTCCCTTCTAGCTGTGCTAAGACCAAGGGGCATTGCAGTAGTACCTTACCTGGACGACATTCTGATTCAAGCGTCGTCCCTCCCTCGAGCAAAGGCTCACACGGACATCGTCCTGGCCTTTCTCAGATCGCACGGCTGGAAAGTGAACGTGGAAAAGAGTTCTCTATCCCCGTCAACAAGGGTTCCCTTCTTGGGAACAATTATAGACTCCTCAGAAATGAGGATTTTTCTAACAGAGGCCAGAAAGACAAAGCTCCTGGACTCTTGTCGAATACTTCATTCCGTTCCTCTTCCTTCCGTAGCTCAGTGCATGGAAGTGATCGGGTTGATGGTAGCGGCAATGGACATAGTTCCTTTTGCGCGCATTCATCTAAGACCGTTACAACTGTGCATGCTCAGTCAGTGGAATGGGGACTATACAGACTTGTCTCCAAAGATACAAGTAAATCAGAGGACCAGAGACTCACTCCGTTGGTGGCTGTCCCTGGACAACCTGTCACGAGGGATGACATTCCACAGACCAGAATGGGTCATTGTCACGACCGACGCCAGTCTGATGGGCTGGGGCGCGGTCTGGGGATCCCTGAAAGCTCAGGGTCTTTGGTCTCGGGAAGAATCTCTTCTACCGATAAATATTCTGGAACTGAGAGCGATATTCAATGCTCTCAAGGCTTGGCCTCAGCTAGCGAGGTCCAAGTTCATACGGTTTCAATCAGACAACATGACGACTGTTGCGTACATCAACCATCAGGGGGGAACAAGGAGTTCCCTAGCGATGGAAGAAGTGACCAAGATCATTCTATGGGCGGAGTCTCACTCCTGCCACCTGTCTGCTATCCACATCCCGGGAGTGGAAAATTGGGAAGCGGATTTTCTGAGTCGTCAGACATTGCATCCGGGGGAGTGGGAACTCCATCCGGAAATCTTTGCCCAAGTCACTCAACTTTGGGGCATTCCAGACATGGATCTGATGGCCTCTCGTCAGAACTTCAAAGTTCCTTGCTACGGGTCCAGATCCAGGGATCCCAAGGCGGCTCTAGTGGATGCACTAGTAGCACCTTGGACCTTCAAACTAGCTTATGTGTTCCCGCCGTTTCCTCTCATCCCCAGGCTGGTAGCCAGGATCAATCAGGAGAGGGCGTCGGTGATCTTGATAGCTCCTGCGTGGCCACGCAGGACCTGGTATGCAGATCTGGTGAATATGTCATCGGCTCCACCTTGGAAGCTACCTTTGAGACGAGACCTTCTTGTTCAGGGTCCGTTCGAACATCCGAATCTGGTTTCACTCCAGCTGACTGCTTGGAGATTGAACGCTTGATTTTATCGAAGCGAGGTTTCTCAGATTCTGTTATCGATACTCTTGTTCAGGCCAGAAAGCCTGTAACTAGAAAGATTTACCATAAAATTTGGAAAAAATATATCTGTTGGTGTGAATCTAAAGGATTCCCTTGGGACAAGGTCAAGATTCCTAGGATTCTATCCTTCCTTCAAGAAGGATTGGAAAAAGGATTATCGGCAAGTTCCCTGAAGGGACAGATTTCTGCCTTGTCGGTGTTACTTCACAAAAAACTGGCAGCTGTGCCAGATGTTCAAGCCTTTGTTCAGGCTCTGGTTAGAATCAAGCCTGTTTACAAACCTTTGACTCCTCCTTGGAGTCTCAATTTAGTTCTTTCAGTTCTTCAGGGGGTTCCGTTTGAACCCTTACATTCCGTTGATATTAAGTTATTATCTTGGAAAGTTTTGTTTTTAGTTGCAATTTCTTCTGCTAGAAGAGTTTCAGAATTATCTGCTCTGCAGTGTTCTCCTCCTTATCTGGTGTTCCATGCAGATAAGGTGGTTTTACGTACTAAACCTGGTTTTCTTCCAAAAGTTGTTTCTAACAAAAACATTAACCAGGAGATTATCGTACCTTCTCTGTGTCCGAAACCAGTTTCAAAGAAGGAACGCTTGTTGCACAATTTGGATGTTGTTCGCGCTCTAAAATTCTATTTAGATGCTACAAAGGATTTTAGACAAACATCTTCCCTGTTTGTTGTTTATTCAGGTAAAAGGAGAGGTCAAAAAGCAACTTCTACCTCTCTCTCTTTTTGGATTAAGAGCATCATCAGATTGGCTTACGAGACTGCCGGACGGCAGCCTCCCGAAAGAATCACGGCTCATTCCACTAGGGCTGTGGCTTCCACATGGGCCTTCAAGAACGAGGCTTCTGTTGATCAGATATGTAGGGCAGCGACTTGGTCTTCACTGCACACTTTTACCAAATTTTACAAGTTTGATACTTTTGCTTCTTCTGAGGCTATTTTTGGGAGAAAGGTTTTGCAAGCCGTGGTGCCTTCCATTTAGGTGACCTGATTTGCTCCCTCCCTTCATCCGTGTCCTAAAGCTTTGGTATTGGTTCCCACAAGTAAGGATGACGCCGTGGACCGGACACACCTATGTTGGAGAAAACAGAATTTATGTTTACCTGATAAATTTCTTTCTCCAACGGTGTGTCCGGTCCACGGCCCGCCCTGGTTTTTTAATCAGGTCTGATAATTTATTTTCTTTAACTACAGTCACCACGGTACCATATGGTTTCTCCTATGCTATTATTCCTCCTTAACGTCGGTCGAATGACTGGGGTAGGCGGAGCCTAGGAGGGATCATGTGACCAGCTTTGCTGGGCTCTTTGCCATTTCCTGTTGGGGAAGAGAATATCCCACAAGTAAGGATGACGCCGTGGACCGGACACACCGTTGGAGAAAGAAATTTATCAGGTAAACATAAATTCTGTTTTTTGCAGATGATACTAAGTTAAGTAAGGTCATAAGGTCAGAGCAGGACGAACTGTCTTTACAAAGGGATTTGCTAAAATTAGAACTATGGGCAAGTGAATGGAAAATGAGATTTAATACGGAAAAATGCAAGGTTCTACATTTTGGAAGTAAAAATAAGCAGGCTACGTATTTTTTAAATGGGACAAGACTTAGCCAAACACAGGAGGAAAGGGATTTGGGAGTAGTAATAGATAACAAGCTAAAGATGGGTGCACAATGCAGGGCAGCGGCTTCAAAGGCTAATAAGATACTAGCATGTATTAAAAGAGGCATTGATTCAAGGGAGGAAAGCATAATTCTGTCATTATATAAAGCCCTGGTAAGACCTCACCTTGAGTTTGGAGTGCAGTTCTGGGGACCAATTGCTAAAAAAGATATTGCAGAACTAGAAAAAGTTCAGAGAAGGGCCTCAAAGCTAATAAGGGGATTGGAGAAATTAACCTATGAGGAGAGGCTAGCCAAACTGGGTCTGTTTTCTTTAGAAAAAAGGCGCTTGAGAGGTGACATGATTACTTTATATAAATATATTCAAGGCCCATATACAGAGATGGCAGAAGCTCTGTTTATTCCAAGAAAATTGTTTCTGACAAGAGGTCATAATTTAAGGTTGGAGGAAAGGAGATTTAATCTCCTGCAACGGAAACGTTTTTTCACTGTGAGAGCAATAAAATTGTGGAACTCATTACCAAAGGAGGTAGTGAATGCCAATACCATAGATACATTTAAAAATAGTCTGGATAAGTTTCTGTATTCAAACAAAATTCATGGATAGGATTGCTAGTATTAAATGGGTCACATTTTAATGGGGTTATTTAAGCTTAACTGGAGCTTTTTGTAAGTATTTTAGATTTGTATAGGTTGAACTCGATGGACTTCAGTCTTTTTTTCAACCTTATCTACTATGTTACTATGTATTAGCCGGTGCCTTCGGCCTTGAGGACAGTTGTTCTTCATATGGAGATAGAGTCCTTGCTTGGGGCTTCTCCTGGATGGGAGACAGATGGAATTGGTTCCCCCGGGGTTCTTGCTGTGTCCAAGCAGACTTGTTAGGCCTTTATTTTGATAGATCCTTAGGCCTTGTTGTGCTGTAGCCTTGTTGTCTGTTTTCAGAGTCAGATTGTACTTGTACTCTGTGGGGATGGCTGTGCTATCCTTATGCTTGTTCCTGTACCTGTTCGGAATTCTTTTGTTCCCCTGTTTTAGATCCCTGAGGCTGAGTTGCTCCAGCTGGCTGTGGTTCTGCAGGTCAGGATGGCCGAGCGGTCTATGGAGCTGCGTTCGGTCACAGTCTCCTGGATGTGTGAGCTTTGTTGAGTCTATCCTGTTAGCTTAGTCTGCTAGGGTATAGATTTTCCATTCAACTGGCTCCATTGATTTCAGAAGAGAGTTTACTCTTTCTTCTCGGGGGGCCTCAATCGAGGTTTGGTTTCCCCTTTTTTAGGGACCTGTGTACAGGTCCGGCGACTTAGGTTGCCTGGAGCGTGCCCTCTGTCTGGGGGTTACTTTTGTGGTCTGTTTCTTGCATGACTGCTTCCTTGCAAGTATCCTCTATGTCATCCTGTTATGGACTCTGTGTTTTCAAACTTGGGGTTCTCTCCTGGGTGCATTACACACTTTTTCATGGTTGAATGCCTTGCTATTCTTGACACTGGGAGGACTTTGCATTTTCAGTTGCAATCCGTACTTGCAGGATGTTGGGGAGACGTCTGTTCTGTCTCTGTGTCCAGTCTTATCCTGGGTTTCGCTTGCTATAGGCGTGGCCTCCTTTCCCTGTTTGGGCCCCTTTGGGCCTCTGTGAGCTGGACTCACTCGTGGAGGTGTTCTCTTTTGTATTAGGGGACCTTTTTGTTTCCTTGGTTCTCCCTTGCCATGTTCCCTTGGGGGTTTAGGCTGGTGTTTCCTTCATTTGTGGAAATGAGTAGTGGAGGGCGCTTTTTTTTGGCGACAGTGTCTCCTGGAGGACTGTTGGCTCAGTCGAGTCGGCTTTTTCCTTTTTAAAGTTTCTCGGCTTTGGACAAAGCAGTGTTTTTCCTCGGGTAGAAGTTCAGGCTTGGTGCCCTCAGTATGGGCCGCCTATGTACCCTTCCGCCTTGGCATTCAGTGTCCTCTATAGCTTGGGTATTGTTTTCCCTAAAGTAATGAATGCAGCGGTGGACTCTTTCCATTTAAGAAGAAAAACATAAATTATGCTTACCTGACATTTTCCTTTTCTTCTGATGGAAAGAGTCCACAGCTCCCCACCCGTAATTTTATGTGGGGCGTCCTTATATTCTTCTGGCACCTTTCACCCTGATATTTCTTCTACTGTTCCTTGTTCCTCGGCAGAATGACTGGGGGATGAGGGGAATAAGAGGAGTATTTGAGCCTTTGGTTAGGTTGTCTTTGCCTCCTCCTGGTGGCCAGGTTCTTATTTCCCAAAAGTAATGAATGCAGCTGTGGACTCTTTCCATCAGAAGAAAAGGAAATTATCAGGTAAGCATAATTTATGTTTTTTCCTATTTCAAGTCGCATTTTTTTTTATCTATCACAGTTGTTTTTTGTTTGGTTTTTAACAATATTAAAGTTGTTCTGCATGCTAAGTTCACATGTTAATAAACAACATAACAATCCAGTTTAAAAGTGATTTAAAAAAAAAAACTTAACTTAACTTATTTATGTTTGCACTTGTTGAAAAAATGTGTTTTATAAAATTATTTAAAAAATATATGATATTATTAATTTCTCATATAATTAATTAAGGATGTTGTGGAAAACCTGCATTCAAACATATTAGGAAGATAGGAAGTCATTGTCAAAATTAAAATCAATGTATGCCTCTTCGTGTCAATCATTTTTCTTTTTGTCCTATTAATAGCCACTATATGTGAAGCTGTGCATCTTAGGCATCTATGCTGAACAGATAAAATAACGTTATCAAACTGCTAATAATTACATGGTTTACATCTAACATTGTAAAGGCAATTTGGCTTCAGATACTACAAATTTAAGCTTGTAAAGTGATGATGGCACCTTTGCAGTTAGAGCTTAAATGTCATTACACAATTGCATTTTTCACGCCTTGGGCAGTGGAAGCAAAGGTTTCTTCCGATGATTTGTGTTAAGTGACTTTGTGGAGTTTTCCTTGCTCATTCTTTAAGAAGTACACATTTTTAAATGTGTGACTATTCTGGGCCCAATTTCTAAAGAAAAGTTTCTGTATTAAATGTTAATTTCTTTTTCATAAGGGGATGAGAGTCTGAGTCATTACTCCTGGGATTTCAACTCCTGGCCACCAGGAGGAGGCAAAGCTACCCAAAGATTCTACAAGTTTTTAATCCCACTCACCTCTCTGATATTCCTGTCTTTTTCTTTGCCTCTTCAGGAGAAGGTGAAGATTGAGGTGTTCAGGATTTTATCCTAAGTGAAACTTTGAAGAAAGGGGCATAGGTACTACTTCCAGTTCATGAAGAGAATGAGTATTATAAGCACATGAAAAGCTGGCATTTTAGATTTTCTATCCAGCTGCTATTATAGGTTTAGGCAGCAATTTCCCTTATTTATAAACAGAACATATTTGCTGCTATATTTATTTGTGTTTTGCATTCTGTGGGTCACTTTGTATTATATGTAGAGGTTATTTTACTTACATTTTAGCTTTTTGAACCCCAATGGAGACTTCTCTAGAGAATTCAATCTCTCGAAGTGAAATTGCATTTATTTTTTATTTTGGCATGTTGTTGATAAGTTTATTTATGAGTTTTACTGTAGTATATACATGTATAAATTGTTAATATGTGTACTATTTTTCAGAGCACAAACTGACTTATGTGTAGGTATGTAAGTGGAAATGTTTTCATTATTTTGGAACTATTGCTTGTTTCATTAATTTTAGCAGCTTAATTGAGATTGCCAATATATTTTGGCTATTTGTACAAAGATAAATTATGATTTTTGACAGAATTTACTTTTTTCGTGTTGTTAGGGGGATATTTTGAATTTTTAAATTTGTTTGGAATTTACATCAGTATATTCTTTTTTCCTGCTTATGTGGTTGACTTCTTTAGCGAAAGTGTTTTATTGGACAGTAACTCGTAGAGGCCTAGATTTGGAGTTTGGCGGTAGCCGTGAAAACCAGCGTTAGAGGCTCCTAACGCTGGTTTTAGGCTACCGCCGGTATTTGGAGTCACTCAAAATAGGGTCTAACGCTCACTTTCCAGCCGCGACTTTTCCATACCGCAGATCCCCTTACGTAAATTGCGTATCCTATCTTTTCAATGGGATTTTTATAACTCCGGTATTTAGAGTCGTTTCTGAAGTGAGCGTTAGACATCTAACGACAAAACTCCAGCCGCAGGAAAAAAGTCAGTAGTTAAGAGCTTTCTGGGCTAACGCCGGTTTATAAAGCTCTTAACTACTGTGCTCTAAAGTACACTAACACCCATAAACTACCTATGTACCCCAAAACCGAGGTCCCCCCACATCGCCGACACTCTAAAAAAAATTTTTAACCCCTAATCTGCCGACCGCCACCTACGTTATACTTATGTACCCCTAATCTGCTGCCCCTAACACCGCCGACCCCTGTATGATATTTATTAACCCCTAATCTGCCCCCCTCAACGTCGCCTCCACCTGCCTACACTTATTAACCCCTAATCTACCGACCGGACCTGAGCGCTACTATAATAAAGTTATTAACCCCTAATCCGCCTCACTAACCCTATCATAAATAGTATTAACCCCTAATCTGCCCTCCCTAACATCGCCGACACCTAACTTCAATTATTAACCCCTAATCTGCTGACCGAATCTCGCCGCTATTCTAATAAATGTATTAACCCCTAAAGCTAAGTCTAACCCTAATACTAACACCCCCCTAAATTAAATATAATTTAAATCTAACAAAATTAATTAACTCTTATTAAATAAATTATTCCTATTTAAAGCTAAATACTTACCTGTAAAATAAATCCTAATATAGCTACAATATAAATTATAATTATATTATAGCTATTTTAGGATTTATATTTATTTTACAGGTAACTTTGTATTTATTTTAACCAGGTACAATAGCTATTAAATAGTTAAGAACTATTTAATAGCTAAAATAGTTAAAATAATTACAAATTTACCTGTAAAAGAAATCCTAACCTAAGTTACAAATAAACCTAACACTAGACTATCAATAAATGAATTAAATAAACTACCTACAATTAACCTAACACTACACTATCAATTAATTAATTAAATACAATTGCTACAAATAAATACAATTAAATAAACTAGCTAAAGTACAAAAAATAAAAAAGAACTAAGTTACAAAAAATAAAAAAATATTTACAAACATAAGAAAAATATACAACTAATTATATAATACAACTAATTACACCTACTCTAAGCCCCCTAATAAAATAACAAAGCCCCCCAAAATAAAAAAATGCCCTACCCTATTCTAAATTACTAAAGTTCAAAGCTCTTTTACCTTACCAGCCCTGAACAGGGCCCTTTGCGGGGCATGCCCCAAGAAATACAGCTCTTTTGCCTGTAAAAAAAAACATACAATACCCAAGCCCCCCAACATTACAACCCACCACCCACATACCCCTAATCTAACCCAAACCCCCCTTAAATAAACCTAACACTAAGCCCCTGAAGATCATCCTACCTTGTCTTCACCATACCAGGTTCACCGATCGGTCCAGAAGAGCTCCTCCAATGTCCTGATCCAAGCCCAAGCGGGGGGCTGAAGAGGTCCATGATCCGGCTGAAGTCTTCATCCAAGCGGGGCAGAAGAGGTCTTCCATCCGATTGAAGTCTTCATCCAAGCGGCATCCATCCGGAGCGAAGCGGCAGCATCCTGAAGACCTCCACCGCGGAACATCCATCCTGGCCGACGACTGAACGACGAATGACGGTTCCTTTAAATGACGTCATCCAAGATGGCGTCCCTCGAATTCCGATTGGCTGATAGGATTCTATCAGCCAATCGGAATTAAGGTAGGAATATTCTGATTGGCTGATGGAATCAGCCAATCAGAATCAAGTTCAATTCTATTGGCTGATCGGAACAGCCAATAGAATGCGAGCTCAATCTGATTGGCTGATCGGATCAGCCAATCGGATTGAACTTGATTCTGATTGGCTGATTCCATCAGCCAATCAGAATATTCCTACCTTAATTCCGATAGGCTGATAGAATCCTATCAGCCAATCGGAATTCGAGGGACGCCATCTTGGATGACATCATTTAAAGGAACCGTCATTCGTCGTTCAGTCGTCGGCCAGGATGGATGTTCCGCGGTGGAGGTCTTCAGGATGCTGCCGCTTCGCTCCGGATGGATGCCGCTTGGATGAAGACTTCAATCGGATGGAAGACCTCTTCTGCCCCGCTTGGATGAAGACTTCAGCCGGATCATGGACCTCTTCAGCCCCCCGCTTGGGCTTGGATCAGGACATCGGAGGAGCTCTTCTGGACCAATCGGTGAACCTGGTATGGTGAAGACAAGGTAGGATGATCTTCAGGGGCTTAGTGTTAGGTTTATTTAAGGGGGGTTTGGGTTAGATTAGGGGTATGTGGGTGGTGGGTTGTAATGTTGGGGGGCTTGGGTATTGTATGTTTTTTTTTACAGGCAAAAGAGCTGTATTTCTTGGGGCATGCCCCGCAAAGGGCCCTGTTCAGGGCTGGTAAGGTAAAAGAGCTTTGAACTTTAGTAATTTAGAATAGGGTAGGGCATTTTTTTATTTTGGGGGGCTTTGTTATTTTATTAGGGGGCTTAGAGTAGGTGTAATTAGTTTAAAATTGTTGTAATATTTTTCTTATGTTTGTAAATATTTTTTTATTTTTTGTAACTTAGTTCTTTTTTATTTTTTGTACTTTAGCTAGTTTATTTAATTGTATTTATTTGTAGCAATTGTATTTAATTAATTTATTGATAGTGTAGTGTTAGGTTAATTGTAGGTAATTGTAGGTAGTTTATTTAATTCATTTATTGATAGTCTAGTGTTAGGTTTATTTGTAACTTAGGTTAGGATTTCTTTTACAGGTAAATTTGTAATTATTTTAACTATTTTAGCTATTAAATAGTTCTTAACTATTTAATAGCTATTGTACCTGGTTAAAATAAATACAAAGTTACCTGTAAAATAAATATAAATCCTAAAATAGCTATAATATAATTATAATTTATATTGTAGCTATATTAGGATTTATTTTACAAGTAAGTATTTAGCTTTAAATAGGAATAATTTATTTAATAAGAGTTAATTAATTTCGTTAGATTTAAATTATATTTAACTTAGGGGGGTGTTAGTGTTAGGGTTAGACTTAGCTTTAGGGGTTAATACATTTATTAGAATAGCGGTGAGCTCCAGTCGGCAGATTAGGGGTTAATAATTGAAGTTAGGTGTCGGCGATGTTAGGGAGGGCAGATTAGGGGTTAATACTATTTATGATAGGGTTAGTGAGGCGGATTAGGGGTTAATAACTTTATTATAGTAGCGCTCAGGTCCGCTCGGCAGATTAGGGGTTAATAAGTGTAGGCAGGTGGAGGCGACGTTTTGGGGGGCAGATTAGGGGTTAATAAATATAATATAGGGGTCGGCGATGTTAGGGCAGCAGATTAGGGGTACATAGGGATAATGTAAGTAGCGGCGGTTTACGGAGCGGCAGATTAGGGGTTAATAATAATATGCAGGGGTCAGCGATAGCGGGGGCGGCAGATTAGGGGTTAATAAGTGTAAGGTTAGGGGTGTTTAGACTCGGGGTACATGTTAGAGTGTTAAGTGCAGACGTAGGAAGGGTTACCGCATAGCAAACAATGGGGCTGCGTTAGGAGCTGAACGCAGCTTTTTTGCAGGTGTTTGGTTTTTTTTAAGCTCAAACAGCCCCATTGTTTCCTATGGGGGAATCGTGCACGAGCACGTTTTTGAGGCTGGCCGCGTCCGTAAGCAACTCTGGTATCGAGAGTTGAAGCTGCGTTAAAAATGCTCTACGCTCCTTTTTTGGAGCCTAACGCAGCCTTTATGTGGACTCTCAATACCAGAGTTATTTTTATGGTGCGGCCAGAAAAAAGCCGGCGTTAGTTTTTCGGGTCGTTACCGACAAAACTCCAAATCTAGGCCAGAGAGATTTATAATCCAACTTTGTTTTTCTCTGATATTTTGGTTTAGAACCCTCTTAATTGACCAACAATGTCTATGCTATTCCCTTATATTTCAGGATCGAAAGAAGAAATTTGACAAGGATAGTGAAAAGTTTTACTCATTGTTGGACCGACACCTACACCTTTCATCCAAAAAGAAAGAGACCCAGCTTCAGGAGGTGAGGTCAAAAAATTAAGAAATATATTTTAATTATGTAACAAAAGTATTAAACCAGGGTGGAACAGTTGATCTAGATTTAAGCAAAGCATTTGACACTGTCATACACAACAAACTAATTCACAAACTATATCTCCTTGGTCTAGACTCAAAAATTGTAAACTGGGTGGAATGCTGGCTTAAAGGGACAGTATACTGTAAAATAGTTTTTCCCTTAATGTGTTTACAATTGCTTTTTTTACCAACTGCAGAGTAAAAAATGTATGAAAATTAGCTTTTTAAGGTTTATTTCTGTATATTAAAGCTCTGATTTTGTGTTTTGAAGCCACAGCCTAATAAAATAGTTTGAGCTTGTAGGTATAATCAGATCTCATTACTGTATCACATTGTGCACATATACCTGCTTCTTTATCTTATATCTGTCCTTAAAACAACACCAATACTTTGAGAGAACAATGGAAAATCAACATTTTATTACCTTATCTCTGCTTTATCACACTGGGAGTGTAATTTCTTCTGCTGGCTGTGTTTACAAAGCTTATCTATAGCTGGTACGCGCGGCCACAAACTTTCAGAATAGGTGGGGATACCACATGCTAAATTAACAATTTCAAATGCCAATATAAGGGTAAATGAGCTACTTGTAAACAATTTAATACACTCCAGCAGGTAAAGTGGATCATTGGGAACAAATTAAAGGGGAGAAATTTTTTGAGTAAACTGTCCCTTTAAGGATAGAAAACAGAGTGTCTTAGTGAAGGGAGTACATTCAGCAGAGGGGACAGTTTCTAGTGGTGTTCCTCAGGGGTCAGTTCTGGGGCCTGTTTTGTTCAATATATTTATCAGTGATATCAGCAAAGAGCTACAGGGGAAAGTATGTCTGTTTGCAGATGTTACAAAAATTTGTAATAGAGTAGATGTTCCTGGGGGTGGAAAAAATGAGACGGGATATACAACAATTGGAGGATTGGACAAATGACTGAATCTAAAGTTTAACACTGCAAAGTGCAAGATTATGCATTTAGGGAAGAAAAATGCAAATCTTAATTACAGACTCAATGACCCTTTACTTACTGTTACAAATGAGGAACGGAACTTTGGAATTATTATTTCAGTTTATTTAAAATTAAGTAATCAATGTAGTATTGCAACGAGTAAGGCCAGTAGAATGCTTGGTTGGTAGTGGTATTTGCAATGGAAATAGTAAAGTTCTTGTGTCACTTTACAGATCATTAGTTAGGCCTCATCTTGAGTATTGTATGCAGTTCTGGAGGACATACTTTCAGAAAGATATAAACAAACTGAAACCTGTGCAAAGAAGGGCTACCAACATGGTACATGGTCTGAAAAAATAATAGTTACCAGCTATACATATTTAGGCTCAATGACCTAAATATGTATAGCTTAGAGGAGAGAAGAGAAAGAGGTGATATGATAGTAACTTTCAAGTATATTAAAAGGCTTAAAGGGACATTAAACACTAAATAAATGCCAGATAGAATGATGCATTAAAAGAAAAGATTAGTCTAAAAATAACACGTAGATGTAATTTTTAAAGTTTCATTAGCTGTTTAAATAGTGACAAAATTTATGTAAAGTTTTAGTGTCTATAAAACAATGGGAGCTTCCATGTTGTAACTTAGGTTACCTTCTCTGCTGTGGCCAAAGTTATAACTAGGTCACTCGAATGTGCAGCCAATGGCTGTGTGGAATATAACAGTGTTCTACACTTCCATTTCTAACAGGAACTGAAAAGCTCACAATTTAAAAATGGAATTATAGGAAAAGGGGACAAAATAAATAACGAAAGTATATTGCAGAGGTTTTTTTATATATACGATTTATCATTTTATATTACCACCTAAAAGTGTTTAATGTCCCTTTAATAAAGCTGAGACTTAGTATTTTTTCATAAAAAAGGAAAATTCAACAACAAGGGGTCATGATTTCAAGCTGAAGGGTAGTAGATTGAGGAGTAATTTGTCGAAGCACTTCTTTACAGAAAGGGTGATTGATTCATGGAATAAACTTCCACAAGAGGTGGTAAAGACAAACACTGTGGGGGACTTTAAGAATGCCTGGGATAAGCATAAGGCTATCCTATGAACTAGTTTAATTTATACTTTTAGGAAATATTGGGCAGACTTGTTGGGTCTATGGTTGTTAAGGGACATACACTCCCAATTAAACTTTTTATTAGTAAGATAAAAGCGTGCAATTTAAAAAGGTAACAATGTACATTCTTTGTCAGATATAACTTTTTTAAATGGACATGAAACCCAACCTTTTTCTTTAATTATTCAGATAAAACATACAATTTTAAATACATTTCCAAATTTACTTCTAATATTAAAAATGCTTAATTCTCTTGTTATCCTTTTTTAAAGGCGCAGCAATGTTCTACTAGGAGCTAGCTAAAAGCATTGTGTGAGCTAATGCCAAGAAGCATATACATGCAGCCACCAATCAGCAGCTAGCTCCCATTAGTGCATTGCGCTGCTCCTGAGCCTGCCTAGGTATGCTTTCCAACCAAGGTTACCAAGAGAACAAAATCAGAAAACAGAAGTACAAAATGTGCATGCTCTATCTGCATCATGTAAGAAAAAAAGTGGCATTTAATAGCTTAATAACCATGTTTATGTTATAGTTAATACTGTATAAATGGGTGTTAAAGTCAAACTAACATTCACCAAGATAGTACTCAAGAATAAATTACTTAAACCTTCTAAATATACATATGCAGAATACTTCTAATTCACGCTCATATGCTACTTGCCCATGAGTTAATGCAAGTTCTTTTTCTCTTTAAGGCGGATGTCCAGGTAGATAAAGAGAGGCAGAATTTCTATGAATCCTCGCTTGAATATGTCTACCAGATTCAAGAGGTGCAAGAGAGCAAGAAATTCAGCATTGTTGAGCCGGTGAGTGAGTGTGAGGGATTACAGATGGTGTAATACTGAGGTACAATGTATACATCCATATGTACAAACATCAAGATAATGCACTGATTTTTTTTACAGGTTCTCGCATTCCTGCATTGCCTCTTTACATCCAATAGTCTGACCTTTGAACTCACTCAGGACTTTTTGCCGTATAAACAGCAGCTGCAGCTCAGCCTACAAAATGTACGTACTATGTCATTATTAATACTTTAATTTACAAATCACCATTGGTAACCCTGTTCACACATTGCTTGTCAAGAGAATGCATCACACTTTTATCTAACATGGTTTTTAAGAGCTGTATACAGGGTGGCTTTGATTTAAATCACTAGTCAGTAAGACCGATTGAAATTGATTTAAATCATGGTGTTCATTTTTAATATAATAACTTTTCAGGTTATTTTTCCGGTTATATCAGACCATTACTGATTTGGTTATATCTCATTAGATATTCATAGATAGATCATTGAAATGCATTAAATTATTGGGAGGTGAACTATCTTCAGTTTAATAGGTTAATCATTCATATTTGATCAACTTAGTATGGGTTGATTCTGTGTGCATAGATTAACAGGGGGCCAATGACATTAAAGGGACAGTAAAGTCAAAATTAAACTTTCATGATTCAGAAAGAACATGCAATTTGTAACAATTTTCCAATTTACTTCTCATATTTAATTTGCTTCAATCTGGTATTTGTTAAAAAGCATACATAGGTAGGCTCAGACGCAATGCACTACTGTGAGCTAGCTGCTTGTCCTACCCAATGTGTTCAGCTAGGCCCCAGTAGAGCATTGCTCTCCTTCAACAAAGGATACAAAGAAAATCAAGCAAATTTGATAATAGAACTAAATCTGAACATTGTATGCTCTATCTGAAACCCAATAGTTTTCTTTAATGATTATGTCCCTTTTAAAGGACATTAAAAACCCAAACAATTTATTTCATTATTCAGATAGAGGACACAATTTTAAAAAACTTTCCAATTTACTTCTATTGTCAAATTTTCTTCATTCTCATATTATTCTTTGTTGAAGAGATACCTAGATAGGTAGTGGGCACATATCTGAAGCCCTACATGACAGGAAATAGTGCTGCCATCTAATGCTCTTGTTAATGTACAACATTGTTTCAAAACTGCTACATGCACTCTCTTGAGCTTACATCCCAGCTTTTCAACAAAGGATAACAAGAAAATGAAGAAACATTTATAACAGAAGTCAATTTGAAAGTTGTTTAAAATTGTATGTTCTGTCTGAATCATGAAAGAAAAAATTGTGGTTTTATGCCCCTTTAATGCCCATTTCACAAGTCCTGTATGGGTTTTTTAAAAACATTTTGCTCTGACAAAGGGGCGTTATTTCTGCAGACACAAACTCACTGTTTTTAGAACGACAAAACCAATAATATGTGATAATATCTTCAAGATAAAAAAATGCCCAAAATAATCCTACAGAAACCTCTGGTAGAGCATGAAGTTGGGAATGGATTCATGGAGTTCATTTTCCAAAAAAATTAAACATTATAGCCATGAATATACAGCTTCTTGCTATATAATTAAAAACAAATCTATATTTCAGGACGAATAACCTTTAGGTTATAATGTATCTTAAATAGAATATATTTTCCTCAAAAAGCATTTTATTTAAGAAAAATCTGATAAAAAAAAAAAAAGATTTAAATAAAAAAAAAATGATAAAAAAAAGATTTTCATCCAGCCTGCAGGTTTATTATATATTATATTATAAGCTTTTATTTACCTTCATTAGCATAAAGTCAGTCATGCTCTGCAAATGGGTTTAAATCCTCTCAGATGGAACTAACAGGGCTTACAGTGAAGGTCAATTTGGATGAATTAGTGCCCCGGTTTTTCATAATGCTATTAAAAACAAGGGCACTTTAATTCATCAAAATTGACATTTCACTCCTTTTCTTCAAAAATTTACCTTTTAATCCTGAAGGCCGCTCCAGCGATGGAAGCCTCTTCTGACATCAGAAATGACGAATCTGGCTTCCTCCAACCACGGCGTTCTCCCAGGGGGATCATGGCATGATGCAATGCCGTGATTGGAGGAAGCCAAATTCATTAATTTGGACCCGCGAAGAGGACTTGCGATGGGCGTCGGAAGCGCTGCAGTGGTTGACAGGATTAAAAGGTACGTTTTTGAAGAAAAGGAGTGTAATGTCAATTTTGATAAATTAAAGTGCCCTTGTTTTTAATAGGTTTATTAAAAACCAGGCACTAATTCATCCAAATTGACTTTCACTTTAAAGGAACAGGAAATCCCAAAAAATTCTGTCGGGATTTGAATAGAACATACAATTTTAAACAACTTTCCAATTTACTTCTATTATCAAATTTGCTTTGTTCTCTTGTTATCCTTTGCTTAAGGAACAGCAAGTTGAACACATCTAGTCAGCCAATCACAAGAGACAAATGTGTGCAGGCACCAATCAGCAACTAGCTCCCACTAGTGTAGGATATGTTTGTATTCTTTTTCAACAAGGGATACCAAGAGAACGAAGCACATTTGAAGATAGAAGTGAATTTAAAAGTGTCTTAAAATGACATGCTCTATCTGAATCATGCAAGTTTAATTTTGACTTTCCTATCCCTTTAATGAAGTCAAGAGTCCATCCTTCTGTCTTCATAACTATATGTAATATATTAAAAAAATTATTGTTACTATGTTGCTTTTCGGTACAACGTATTATTTATACATAAACATGCAAAGTTAGTGGAAAACTTGCACCTATTAGTGTTGTTTACACTGATGGTTGCTTCAGTGTAATTGCATCCATGAATGAAGGTATTTACACTTAAAAGGACACCATACTGTAAAATTAATTTCCCTTTAATGTGTTTCCAATAACCTGTTTAGTAGCTACAAAGCATACAGTATATGGAAAATGCTCCTTTAGGTTTATTTTTATGTTAAACCGCTGTTTTTAATCATTGAAGCCTCAATCTATTGTTCTCAAGAATATCTTTCTATACATTAAGGCCTCCTTATTTTATCTCTGTGTCTGTACACAATGGGCAATACTTAGAGAGAACAATTGCAAAGGAACATTTTATTACCTTTCTCTTCCACCCCATTGGAAACTTGATTGCAACTTTCTGCTTTTTGCTTACATAGATGTTCAATAGAGAATAATCAAGTAATATTTTTTCAGTATAAGTGGTAGTTTCAACAGGCCAAAGCAGCTATTTTAAATGACAAAATTAATGGAGTTATTTATAAACAATTTTATATGCCCCAGTCTGTAAACAGATCATTGGGGGACACAAACGTCAATATAAAACCTTCATTTTTCATATTGGAGCATGTCATTTTAAAGAAACTTTCCAATTTTCTTCCATTAATTGATCCAAGTCTTTTTATATTTACACTTTCTGAGGCACCAGCCCCTACTGAGCATGTGCAATAATTCACAGCAACTAGCACTATATCATACAAATGCTTCAGAATGTCCAGTATATGTCAGTTAAAGACTATGTCACAATATTTTGTTCAACACATTAATCTTTAGCTGTATCTGAGTTAATAAAATGTTTATTTGGGTATTTTACAACTCTATGGAGGAGCACATTTTTAAAAATTAGAGGCTTCTTTGCCACTGCAAATATCCATATTAAAATTCACAAAAGTGCATAGTAATTTGTATGGTATTAGATTTAATAGACATTATGTATGATATGCAGTAAGTAGGCAGGTAGTTTACTTAGTAATATATTTTTTATGTTCTCTATATTATTTTATTTAAAAGGACACTGAACCCATTTTTCTCTTTTATGATTCAGATAGAGCATGCAATTTTAAGCACATTTTTTTATTTACTCCTATTATCAAATTGTCTTCATTCTCTTGGTATCTTTATTTGAAAAGCAAGATTGTAAGTTTAGATGCCGGCCCATTTTTGGTGAACAGCCTGGGTTGTTCTTGCTGATTGGTGGATTAAGTGCTGTCCAGGAACTGAACCAAAAAAGCTTAGATGCCTTCTTTTTCAAATAAAGATAGCAAGATAATGAAGAAAAATTGATAATAGGAGTAATTTAGAAAGTTTCTTAAAATTGCACACTCTACCTGAATCATGAAAGAAAAATTTTGGGTTCAGTGTCCCTTTAAGCATTTTATTGTTGTTTAGCAACTGCTGCAAACCAGCACAACTCTGAGAACTCATCTTACATTTTAGTTGGAATAATTAATGAATTTAAAAAGTTTATAGAGGATGAAATGTTTATTTTATTTGTGATGAAATATATGAGATGAATTTATTTGGCAGTGGTTTCACGAGAATAATTAAAGGATATCTACAATTTAAGAGAACAATAAAACCAATTTTTTTGTGATTCAGATAGAGCATACAGTTTTAAAAAGCTTTACAAATGTACTTCTGTTATAAAATTATCTTCGTATGCTTCGTTGAAAGAGCAGCAATGCACTACTGGGAGCTAGCTGCACACATTGGGTAAGCCATTGACGATATGTGTAGCCACCATTAGGCAGCTAGCTCCCAGTAGTGCAGTGCTACTCATGAGCCTACCTATATGCTTTTCCACTAAGAATACCAAGAGAACAAAGCAAATTATATAATAGATATACATTAAAAAGTTGTTTGAAATTGTATGCTCTATCTGAATCCTGAAAGTTTATTTTTGGCTTTACTGTCCATTTAAGAGCCATACACAGACAGGAGGGTTGCGGTTGTTTTAAATATAGATTTATTAGTAAGGAGGTGGAAAAGGGAAACTGATTCTCTCACAAGGGGAATGATCTGTATGCGAGTACTTACTGCTTCTTACATGCTCCACCTACAGACCCGGAATCACTTTAATAGCACCCGAGAGGAGATGGAGGATCTAAAGAAGAGAATGACGGATGGCGCCATGATCTGCAAGCTGCGGGGACAGAGCACCATCGAGGGACACCTGTATGCTCAGGAGAAACGTACTGTGTCTCTTACACATGCTGACTGTACACAGTGTATTATTAGGAACTAATAGACAATCGTATCTCTTGTAACTAATGTTAGCTGCGACAAACCCAGCAATAGTCTTGTGTTAGGTCTTTTAGTATGGCTCTCCAGGCATGGGAATTATTATTACTATTAACTACGCTAACCGTTTGTGTCTGTCTTCTTACTGGTGGTTGCATAGCGTAAAAAAGACAGGTCTTAAACTTAAAGGGAAAAAATGATATGCTCTAATTTGTTAACCTCCCCAAAGGGATTAAACACATAGTAGAAGTACCGCAGGTCCAGAGTGGAAACTGCTACTGATCCAATCATCATAGCTAGTTGCATGATTCAACTGTGTAACTAGTGCTGCTGATTGGATCAACAGCAGTTTGCTCTCAGGACCAGCTTTGCGGGTCCCTACAGACAGGGGCGGAGCTACCATTGGTGCTGTCTGTGTAGTTGCACCAGGGCCCACGAGCTGGAGGTGGCCCATAACAGCCAGTCTTTACATAGGTGTGTGCAGCCTGTGTAGTTGCACCAGGGCCCAAGAGCTGTAGGGGACCCATAACAGCCAGTCTATACATAGGTGTGTGCAGCCTGTGTAGTTGCACCAGGGCCCAAGAGCTGGAGGGGACCCATAACAGCAGGTCTATACATAGGTGTGTGCAGAATGTGTAGTTGCACCAGGGCCCAAGAGCTGTAGGGGACCCATAACAGCCAGTCTATACATAGGTGTGTGCAGCCTGTGTAGTTGCACCAGGGCCCAAGAGCTGTAGGGGACCCATAACAGCCAGTCTATACATAGGTGTGTGCAGCCTGTGTAGTTGCACCAGGGCCCAAGAGCTGGAGGGGACCCATAACAGCTGGTCTATACATAGGTGTGTGCAGCCTGTGTAGTTGCACCAGGGCCCAAGAGCTGGAGGGGACCCATAACAGCCAGTCTATACATAGGTGTGTGCAGCCTGTGTAGTTGCACCAGGGCCCAAGAGCTGGAGGGGACCCATAACAGCCAGTCTATACATAGGTGTGTGCAGCCTGTGTAGTTGCACCAGGGCCCAAGAGCTGGAGGGGACCCATAACAGCCAGTCTATACATAGGTGTGTGCAGAATGTGTACAATACTAATGCAGGGAAGACTTTTATTAGTGCTGGTTGTAGGTTCATCTATCTATCCTCAAAATCAATATACAGAGCAGAATGTATTTTATTACTGCTGCTTTCTACTAACTTACCTTTTGGCAGCCCAAAAAAAATCTTGCACCAGGGCCCTGGTTGAGTAGGTCCGGTACTGCCTACAGGTGCTTCTGCTGGGTGTTTAACCTCTTTGTGCGGGTTAAACCCACTGTAGTATAGGGTCGCTAATCTTAAAATTACAAATAAATTAGAGCATGTCATTTTTCTACTATTATAGCCCTTTAATAAAATTGTTGAATGTAAGGCAAACCATATAAAATTGTTGAATGTAAGGCAAACCATAATGTGCATCTGTTACATCTTAATGCCTGGAGGATGGGGAAACACATGTTATAAAACAATGACGTTGAATAGGTTCTTATTCCACTTTATTTTGATTTAGGCCTCACTTTAAATATTGTGTTCTTGATACCATAACTCCAGAACGATATAAATAAACTAGAAGCTGTTTATAGGCAGACTACTAAACGGTACTTCATGTCTTTAAGATGTATTGCTTAGAGGGGATAGAAATGCTCAAGTATTTTAAGGGCTATACAAAAGCTGAGGCTGAAAGCATTTTACACAAGAGCAAGACTAGAACAAGAGCGTCAGAAACTAACAGGCTGAGGAGCAATTTGCAGAAGCCCCTCTTTACAGAAAGGCTATTTGATTAAACAACTTCCATTATTGATGTTACAGACAAAGACTATAGAGACATTGAAGAATGCTTAACATATGCATAAGGCTATCCAGAGAACTAATATACTTTACACCTCAGAAATAAATATAGAAAGACTTTGTTTTTGTTGGTTCTTATCCGCTCTACAAATCTATTTTCCTTCCATAAGGCAGGGAGAGTCCACAACTTCATTCCTTACAGTTGGGAAATACAACACCTGGCCACCAAGAGGAGGCAAAGACACCCCAGCCTTCCCTCCCACTTCCCCTATCCCCCAGTCATTCTTTGCCTTTCGTCGCTATAGTAGGTGGCAGAGAAGTGTCAGAAAATGTGGATAGTCCTGTAATGTTCCCTTCGAGAAAGGACTGGAGTTTTTAAGTAATCATGTCAACTTCTCAGTGAGAGTATTGATGAAAGTTAGAGTCTGGAGATGCAGGGAAAGTTTTTCTGCGAACTCATCCAGACTGTCGCTAACGGCTCCTGAGCAATCAGTGTTGACGAGTTTCACTGCTTGCTGCTACACACTCAGGTCCATGTCAGAAACACTGTTGCAAGACTGTCACACTTGAGAGGCTGTGCCTGTTCCACAACATGGATCCTGGAGGGTAAGACCGTTTTTATATATACAATTTAAAATGCTATACAGGCTCACAGTGTGGCTCCTATATACCTTGATAGGATCAAGGGTTAATATCTCCTTCAGGGAGATTATTTGAACAGTTTGGGGATTTCTATCTGCTAAATGTGAGAGTTTTATTAGGCTCATAGACTGTGCGTTTTTTGGCTTGGAACAAACAGGTTTCACTTTAGTTTTTGAAATGTTGCGCAGCTCATAATAGCTTGGCGCCCTTTTTCATAGCAGGGGAAGTCCTGTCCTACATACCACGCGACTGGGTGAGGTCTCTTTCATTTCCTAAGATCCTCCTGCAGACATCACTCCTGAGGAGAGTGTTTTTACTGTTAGCTGTCTGGGTCTAGGAGGTGGTGAGTGCCCCAGCCATTGCCAGTATTAAGGTGCCATTTTTTAAGTAGGGATTAATAATTCCTGTTTATATTGTGAGGATGCTGTGATTTGCCCGTCTGCTCAATTTTGTTCCATTTGCCTAAACACGGTTGGAGCCTCAATCTTGTTCTTAGCGTTTTGCAGCAGGCTTCGTTGACATTAAATTGTTATCTTGGAAGGTTCTTTTTTTGTTGGCTATTGCCTCTGCGTGCAGAGTTTCTCAGAATTCTGCTTTGCAAATTGACCCCCCTTATCTGTTTTTTCATGCTTATAAGGCGATTTTACGCACTAAACTAGGGTTCCTCCATAAGGTGGTGTTGAATCATAACATTAATCAAGAAATTATTGTTCCTTCCTTATGTCCTAATCTTTCTTCAGCGAAGGAACATTTGCTTCATAATCTAGATGTGGTTCGTGCCTTGAAGTTCTATCTTCAGGCTACTAAGGAATTCAGACAATCTTCCTCTTTGTTTGTCATCTATACGGGGAAGCGTAAGGGGCAGAAGGCTACTACCACTTCTCTAACTTTCTGGTTGAGGAGGGTCATCCACTTAGTTTATGAGACAGCGGGACGACAGTCTCTTGAGAGTATAATGGCTCATTCCACTAGAGCACTAGCTTCCTCTTAGGCTTTTAAGAACGAAGTCTCAATGGATCAGATTTGTAAGGCGGCTACCTGGTCGTCCTTACACACTTTTTCTAAATTTTACAAGTTTGATGTGTTTGCTTCGACTGAAGCAGCTTTGGGGAGGAAGGTTTTGCAGGCTGTAGTGCCCTTAGAATAGGGTCTGCCTCTTTTTTTCTGTTCCCTCCTATTATTCATTCAGTGTCCTCTGGAGCTTGGGTATAGTTTTCCCAACAGTAAGAAATGAAGTCGTGGACTCACCCTGCCTCATGGAAGGAAAACATAATTTATAATTTCTAGATAAATTCCTTTCCTTCCTGGCAGGGAAAGTCCACGACCCCGTCCGTAATTTATTTTTTGATGGGCGGCTCCCTTTTTATATTGCACCGTTTATACCCTGATGTTTCTCTTACTTTTCCTTGTTCCCTCAGCAGAATGACTGGGGGATAAGGGAAGTGGGAGGGATATTTAAGCCTTTGGCTGGGGTGTCTTTGCCTCCTCCTGGTGGCCAGGTGTTGTATTTCCCAACTGTAAGGAATGAAGTTGTGGACTCTCC
Organism: Bombina bombina; assembly: GCF_027579735.1. Lineage (NCBI taxonomy): Eukaryota > Metazoa > Chordata > Amphibia > Anura > Bombinatoridae > Bombina > Bombina bombina. Next base: position 624,706,070 of record NC_069499.1, on the reverse strand, counting down.
CTGCCAGGAAGGAAAGGAATTTATCTCGTAAGCATAAATTATGTTTTTGTAAATTTAAATACATTTGGCAATGTGCTGTAAGAGAACAAAGTAATGTCCTAGGATGTCGGAATATTACAGATTTCTTTGATTTAAGGAAGTTGTGGCAAATCATCTTACTTGGTACAGCATTTTTATTATACTATTTATACATTCATCTGTCAGGAAACCTTTAAGGGATCATATTCTCTGTACAATAAAATGAAGTTCTGCTTTACAGTGGTTATAAGAAATAGCCTTTCAAGTACTGGAGGCAAATGTAGTCAGAAAATTCAAAAGTGTTTACAGGGGAACGGACATATTTTATTAATAATCGTTATATAAAAATTGGCTACTATATTTATAAAGGGATTTTTTTCAATGACTTAAAGGGACATGAAAACAAAAAAAAAATGATTTCATGATTTCGGAAGAACATACAATTTTAGACAACTTTCCAGTTTACTTCTATTATCAAATTTGCTTCATTCTCTGGTTTCTAACTGAACACATGAGTGAGCCAATGACAATTGAGATATATATATATATATATATATATATATATATATATATATATATATATATATATATATATATATATATATATATATATATATATATATATTTGCAGCCACCACTCAACAGCTAGAGCCTAGGTTCTTTGCTGCTCCTGGTTTTACCTAGATAAACCTTTCAGCAAAACATAACAATAAAAGGAAGCAAATTACATAATAGAATTAAATTGGAACGTTGTTTAAAATGGTATGCTCTGTCTGAATCATGAATATCTAATTATGACTTTACTGTCCCTTTAATACAACTTCCCTGGGATCTGCCCTGCTCATTTGCCCTATGCCTACAGGTGTTTTTCTTTACATTCCTCCAAAGTATTTCATTTAATGTCAATTTTAGCAAAAGCAAAGGTTTACAATGTGCCTTTTTTCCAGACAAATCTACAGGTTCTTTGATACAAATGCAGCTTGCAAGTTGGGGTTCAGTGAACCCAATTTAGGAAAAGCAGATGTGTTAGGAGAAATAATTTGGTTTGCTTTGTCATTTGTTTCCCATTGAAGCCAGAAGGGATTTATGACTGGAATCATATCTTAATATAAATAATAATTTTCCAAACTGAGCAGAGATTGTGGTCTCCATGATGGTGTTTATTCTAGTACGAGGTAATATGGCAGATGGAACTATTTAGATGGCCTTCTGTTTGACTGTATAACATTTCTAATGTGTTAAACTTTTTTATAAACTGAGCAGTTAAGTCAGAGGTTTTATTACACTATCTTATTGTTTATTTCTTTCTTTTACTTCCAGGGGCTCTTGGCATTACCTGGGTAAAATATTACTGCAGGTACGACAAGGAGGGGAGAACATTAAACATGCTGTCCTTGGAGCAGAAGCCTGGATCCAAGCAAGTGAGTTATAGTGCCTTGCAAAACTTGTAAGCTCATAGGTCAATTTGTATGCTCTTACACTGCTGTTTATGCAGGTTGGAGGACAACCACAGTTACACTAAATTATAATATAGTTACTTCATGCACAGGTATAAGGTTTACCTAAATTTGGAGCAGGAACCAATTGCACAAAAAAGGAGCAGTTTTCTGTTATGAGGAACTCAGAAAAGTGATCCGTAGACAAGCCAGAAGTCAGAGCCAGGAATAAGCAAGGGGATGAGACAGATACGTAGGACAGAGCACAGTTCCAGAGTTCAATAGCCAGATAACCAGCCCAGTAAATATGTATCTTAGTAAAGGGTTAAAACAAGTAACTGATCCAAAAACTTCGCCAAGGTCAAGCCAGGTAACAGGCCAGAAACATGAGCGGTTTGATCATCACAGAACAATAACTAAGTACTGAATGGGAGTCTGAAGAAACCTTTTAACATCTCCCATTCAGTCTTGGCACCAAGTACAATGCCAGAGGTCAAATCTATAGAGAATATTAAAAAAAAGAGCTAACTAAAGCACATACCTTAATAGAAGTCCAAGAATCCACGCAGACCGCGCCATATAGCCGGCTGCGCTAACGCAATGCTATTTAGCGTGAATCCTGGCGCCTGCAGCAGAGGATCTCCTCTCCAGCTTGCTCCTCGTTACTATTCAATACCAAACAGTGTGGCCCTTAGTGCACTGAGGAAGTCGACAACTTAGACACAGCTGGGCTTTAACCACGCTGCTGGGAAGTATAGGTAAGTATAGCACGACTTAGGACATAACAGGCAATTATAAGTAATTTCCTCTGAAGATTGTGAAATTCCCCTGCAGCTTATTTAAATAAACTGAATCATAAAATATTTAATAATTTTCATGTAGATATGGCAACGGCCTATAAATAATTAATCTTTTATGGAAAAAAAAAGCATGTATTAGCAGATAGAGATCATACTCCAGGTATATTATAAAATGTTTTTTTACAATTAACAAAAGCAGAGGACCACCCTTAACATATGTGGGGCCCTGGGCAATGTAAATTTGTGGAGCCCATCAGCCCAGCCCCCTTATTCTCCTCCTCCTGTATGCCCTGCTCCCCCAGTATGGCTAAGCCTCCTATATAAAGAATAGCAATATAAATTGCATATCCTGATGACATAAATATTTCATAAGCTATATACAGGACGTATATTGCACCTTCTCATACCCTCACCCCCTGATGACAGTGTACAGGACTGCAAAAACATATCTAGCTGTAAAAGGTAGGTAGCAGGGTTAGCCTTGAGAAGTGTGCAGTGTGTGCATTTCAAGTTCTGAGAATTGAGAATGTAAAGTACATGAAAGGGAGCAAAATAAATAATGAATGACCATTATTACTGTCATTCATTACAGCACATAACTAAACATCTTATGTTAAAATCTCAAGGTTTAACTGTTCCTTTAAAGCGATACTAAACTCAAATTTTTTCTTTCATTGTTCAGATACAGCATGCAATTTTAAGCAACTTTCTAATTTACTCCTTTTATCAAATTTTCTTCATTCTCTTGCTATCTTTATTTGAAAAAGCAGGAATGTAAGCTTAAGAACCGGCCCATTTTTGTGCGTGCGATGTGGTGGCGATAAGCTCCATACCGCACAAAATCCAAGGGCTGAGAATACGTGCTTGTGCACGCTTTCCGCATAGACATCAATGGGGAGAGAGTGTTAGAAAAAAAACTAACACCTGAAGCGTGTAATGAAAAGCTCCGCAACGCAACCCCATTGATGTCTTTGGGGAAAAAATGTTACGTTTAAACCTAACACCCTAACATAAATCCCTAATCTGCCGCCCCTAACATCTCCAACACCGAAATAAAGTTATTAACCCCCTATTCCGCCGCTCCCCGACAACGCTGCCAATATAATAAATGTATTGACCCCTAAACCTCTGGCCTCCCACATCACCGCCACTAAATAAACCTATTAACGCCTAAACCGCCAGCCCCCCACATCGCAAAAAACTAAATTAAACTATTAACCCCTACACCTAACAACCCCCTAACTTTATATTAAAATTACAATATCCCTATCTTAAAATAAATAAAAACCTACCTATGAAATTAACAAAAAAACAAGTTTAAACTAACAATTAACCTAACATAACTATTATACTAAACTATTATACTACAATTAAAAAAACTAAATTACACATTAAAAAACACTACTAAGTCTAAAATTACGAAAAATAACAAATACTAAATTACGAAAAATAACAAACAAAATTATCAAAAATAAAAACAATTACACCTAATCTAATAGCCCTATAAAAATAAAAAAGCTCACCCCAAATAAAAACACCCCCTAGCCTACAATAAACTACCAATAGCCCTTAAAAGGGCTATTGAAAAAAATGCGAAGCCCCCCGCAACAGTAAAACTCACCACCCAACCAACCCCCCAAAATAAAAATCCTAACTCTAACAAAAACCTAAGCTACCCATTACCCTGAAAATGGCATTTGTATGGACATTGCCCTTAAAATGGCATTCAGCTCTTTTACATTGCCCTGAAAAGGGCATTCAACTCTTTTAAAAAAGCCCAAACCTAATCTAAAAAAAACCCCCACCCAAATAAAAAGTTTTAAAAAACCTAACACTACCCCCCAAGATCCACTCATAGTTTCTGAAGTCCAGACATCCATCTTTATCCAGGCAGCGTCCTCTATCTTCAGCCAGGCGTTGTCTTCTATTTTTTATTTTTTGTATAATAGTTTAGTACTATAGTTATGTTAGGTTAATTATTAGTTTAAACTTAGTTTTTTTAATTTCACAGGTAAGTTTTTATTTATTTTAAGATAGGGATATTGTAATTTTAATTTAAAGTTAGGGGGTGATAGGTTTAGGGGTTAATAGTTTAATTTATTAGTGGCGATGTGGGGGGCTGGCGGTTTAGGGGTTATTAGTTTTATTTAGTAGTGGCTGGTGGTTTAGGGGTTAATATGTTTAGTTAGTGGCGGTGGTGTCGGGGAGTGGCGGAATAGGGGTGAATAACTTTATTATAGTGGCAGGGATGTGGGCGGGCAGCAGATAGGCATAGGTGAGTGTTGTTCATAAAAAAATAGTTAATGATGTTCATGTTGATAACGAAACAAACATGAAGTGCATTTGCTCAACTCAAAGGACAGACTGCTTCTTATTGGCTGATAAAGACAACTATTACAGCTCTGTGGTTGGATAAGGACAAGTCGCAAAAGAATGAAAAAAAAATGTAGCTTTACACAGGAAAGAAACATTTGTTTAAAAATAAATAAATAAAACATTTTTTTTTTTTTATATAAAAATATGCGCATGTCCCAGTTCTAAGCATGAGCAAATCTGACAGTTTATCTAGTCAATAAACCAACTTTAGAAGTTTTATGACATCATGCTAGATAAGCTTACTGTATAGACCACATCAGTGTTTTTCAACCAGTGTGCCGTGAGAGATCCTCAGGTGTGCCACGGCAGACTGACAACAGTGTGACATATTTTTTAAACTTTGCTTGTTTTTTACTCCCAGTGCAGGGGTAGTTTGTAGGAGGCATGGCATAACAGCACAATACATACAGTATGTGTGTGTTTGTGTTTATGTGTGTATATATATATATGCTGTATTAGGCTACAATGTGTGATTTTTTTTTAAATTTTGGGATGGTGGTGTGCCACAGGATTTTTTTAATGTAAAAAAGTGTGCCACGGCAAAAAAAAAGGTTAAAAATCAATGGACCACATAATCCTTATAGGGCTGTGGCAGGAAGTAATGGACACTGCACAAATGAGCTTTTAAATAAAAGGTAAAATGGATTTAAATAGATGAATAATACATATTGCAATGGTTTCTATTAATTATATAGTAACTGGTTAGTGCTTTCTTATTAGAACAATGAAACAGACTGTTTAATATCCCTTTAAGTAAAATATATCTTCAGGGATATTTTAGAGCACAGGTGTTAAGCTGGTTCCCATGCCCCCATGTCTGTAAAAAGGTTATTTCTGTATACTTGTGTACAATACAATACGGCAGGTTGTATAATTGTGTCTGATGCTGTAATCCTGTTTGTCTGTAAGGAAAGCCTGCTTGGTAATCCTCCCACCTTTACCATCTGTCCCTGAATTATCTCTAATTTGTCCTATCTCACAGGGAAACCAGGAGCTCACGCTCAAGTCTTGCATCAGACGGAAAAGCGAGTCCATCGATAAGAGGTTCTGCTTCGATATAGAGACCAATGAGAGGTGAGTACTAAGCCTATGATAGAAGATCTAGACTCTATTCAGTATGTAATACCAGCTGGTTACTGCATTCTTTCTGGCCAGAAGAAAAGCAAACTCTGTTTACTGAAATCGATGTATATCTTGTTCACTGAAAAAACTAATAGCGTTATACTGCCAATAGTAAGTCATACAGTCTGTGAAACTCTGTATTTTACCCTTGTAGTTGTTTTTATTATGGCTATCTAAATAGTGCATATTTCCATTCATTGTGCCCTAACTTACTACCAAGCAACAAAGTAAGATATTGCTCTGATTAAAGTAGTCTGCACCGCTGTGCATTTGAACTGATTGCATAACAGTGTGATGACTTCTATATGTGTCACTTCTTTATTTAGTGAATTTCAGTCTATACATTGGCTGTTTACGTCACTGTGGCTCTGGTTGAGTGCTTTTCCTTGTAGTATCACAAATACTATTGAAAGATGCATGCTAGAAGTGAGCGCTTGCAAGGGTACAATGTGTTGTTATAATGGTATGTTTTATTAATGGGAATTAATAGCTAATAAAATATTTTCTTTCAATTTGACTGGATATAATATTTGTTACTCCTCCCACCGCCCCCCAAAATGGAAAGACATTCTATTTGGTATCAGTATGGATGTCTATAGTTGTAAGTATTTCAAGATGTTGCTAATTTGGAGTAATATATATCTTTGTGTAAAGATATTCGAGATTATTTGACTTTATATTTTATCAGTGAATAAAGCTGTAAATACTTTAGGGACAGGCTTTTGCACAACTCATTGAATTGAATCTGACTCTAAATTTTACAATTTTAAAAGTACAAAAACAGGTATCTGTCTCCTAAACACTGGGTGACTGTCTGATATATTCTATATCTGAACTATATTGGTTAACCACTGGTTTAAGAAACCTCACAATTCTGAGGAAAACAGATATTTAATTTACATATATCTTATCTGTAACACTATTGGCCTCGTTTAGATGACAATGGTCTCTAGTTATCCACCAAAACATGGAGGATCTGCCATAACGTGGCTGTACTTGGGTGCTCTCTGATTTCTGTAACACGGTACTGAAACTAATGCTATATATATATATCCTTGATGAGTATACATAAGGTACCTAAATCTCTGTTTGGCACCTTGATTACAATGTACGCTTATCATACCTAGATTTATGTTTTCTAAAAGCCATTTTAGGTGTGAGTCTGTCATGTGACCACACCTGATTGTCACAGAATATTAGGCCATGACAGACATGGCTGACAGTGAAACTCTGTATTTGTTGTATAAAAATGGTCTCCACACATAAACTTGAGAAGAATGAATGACAACGTAAAGCTTGTGGATTCCTGGTCTGATACTGTTGTTACTAGTGCAGAGCCTTGACCAGTATTTTATCAAGAATTATGGGAATATAAGAGGGCTAGATGGGGGTGGGGGCTAAACCTAAGCTCTGTGTTCAAGCCCAACAATGCTCTGAACATTGAGGGAAAATATTAACCCTTTCTTTTAAACATACATGATATTTTAAAAATAAACAATGAAATGGCCATCATTTAATCCAACTGTGTACTTATGTTGTGTTCAGAGCTATAGATATTTAACTCCTTGTGGTAAGAAAGTGTGTTTGTGACTTAGTCATTCTTGAAGACTCTCACTTTTGTTTTAGGCAGGGAACCCTCACCTTGCAGGCTCTGTCAGAAGCCAACAGACGCTTGTGGATTGAAGCAATGGATGGCAAAGAACCGGTGAGTATTATATACTGAGGAGTGAGTGCCCTCTGCTGGTGGAAATATGCACAGTAAAATAAAAGTTTCCTTATTCAGAGCATGTCATTTTAAAGGGACAGTAAAGTCAAAATTAAAATGGACTGCATAATACACACAGTTTTAAATAACTTTCCAATTTACTTAAATGATCAATTTTGCTTAGTTCTCTTTGTATCGTTTGTTAAAGAGTAATCCTAGCCTAGGTGAGCTCATGTGGCAGCAGTGTTTTTAACGTTGTTTATAGCAACATAGTTACAAACACTGCTGTCATAGACTGCTATTAACATGTGCACGCTCCTATCAGCCTACCTAGGTTTTTTTCTAAACAAAAGGATATCGAGAGAACAAAGCAAATTCCATAATAGAAGTAAAATGGAAAGTTGTTTAAAATAGCATGCTCTATCTGAGTCACTAAAGTTTAATTTTGACTTTACAGTCCATATTAAGATACTTTTCAATTTACTTCTATGTTTTCTTTGTTTTGTTTGTTGAAAAGCATAACTAGGTTGGCTCAGGAGCAGCAGTGCACTACGAGGCTCTAACTACTGATTGGTGGCTGCACATATATACCTCTTGTCATTGACTCAACCAATGTGTTCAGCTAGCTCCCATTAGTGCATTGATAATAGTAGTGTGTCCCTTTTATGCATAGTTCCATACTTGGGAGAAAAAAGTAGCTCAAAACTACTTAAGTTTTTGGGTGAGTTACACACACACACATATATATATATATATATATATATATATATATATATATATATATATATATATATATATATATATAAAAATTGGGATGCCAAGTGAGTGCACAGAAAAAAGAAGAAGCGGAAACTCTTGCTTTTAACCAGGAGCTGCTTCGGCGTCTCTCCCGGAGCGAAAATCGACTAGCTAAACTCAGCGTTTGCGGTCTTCATATAAAAGAAATAAAGTTCCCTTACTGGTATAGCCAAGGTGAGGTAGAGATAAATCATTGGAAGGCACATAAAGCACTGCTACAGAGTAAAATTAGAGTCGGTTTAAAACCATCACAGCAGTTGAGAACATAGTAGGGAGCATAGGTGGGTGGCGTCATCTGGCCCGTTTCACGTCTTTCTGGAGCTTTGTCAAAGATAGATGTGAAGGTAAGCAGTGCCTACTTATACACTAGGATATTAGAATTAGGGGCCGCCTCTACACATTGTATTGGTCACCTCTATTTACGCATCACAATGTTAATTGTACATAAACACAGAGTAACAGGTTTAAAAACACTATGGCCTAGATTTGGAGTTTGGCGGTAGCCGTGAAAACCAGCGTTAGAGGCTCCTAACGCTGGTTTTAGGCTACCGCCGGTATTTGGAGTCAGTCAAAAAAGGGTCTAACGCTCACTTTTCAGCCGCGACTTTTCCATACCGAAGATCCCCTTACGTCAATTGCGTATCCTATCTTTTCAATGGGATCTTTCTAACTCCTGTATTTAGAGTCGTGGCTGAAGTGAGCGTTAGAATTCTAACGACAAAACTCCAGCCGCAGAAAAAAGTCAGTAGTTAAGAGCTTTCTGGGCTAACGCCGGTTTATAAAGCTCTTAACTACTGTGCTCTAAAGTACATTAACACCCATAAACTACCTATGTACCCCTAAACCGAGGTCCCCCCACACCGCCGACACTCGATTAAATTTTAACCCCTAATCTGCCGACCGCCACCTACGTTATACTTATGTACCCCTAATCTGCTGCCCCTAACACCGCCGACCCCTATATTATATTTATTAACCCCTAATCTGCCCCCCACAACGTCGCTGCCAGCTACCTACACTTATTAACCCCTAATCTGCCGTCCGCACGCCGCCGCCAGCTACATTATAGCTATGTACCCCTAATCTGCTGCCCCTAACACCGCCGACCCCTATATTATATTCATTAACCCCTAACCTGCCCCCCTCAACGTCGCCTCCACCTGCCTACACTTATTAACCCCTAATCTGCCGAGCGGACCGCACCGCTGTTATAATAAAGTTATTAACCCCTAATCCGCCTCACTAACCCTATAATAAATAGTATTAACCCCTAATCTGCCCTCCCTAACATCGCCGACACCTAACTTCAAACATTAACCCCTAATCTGCCGACTGGAGCTCACCGCTATTCTAATAAATGTATTAACCCCTAAAGCTAAGTCTAACCCTAACACTAACACCCCCCTAAGTTAAATATAATTTTAATCTAACGAAATAAATTAACTCTTATAAATAAATTATTCCTATTTAAAGCTAAATACTTACCTGTAAAATAAACCCTAATATAGCTACAATATAAATTATAATTAGATTATAGCTATTTTAGGATTAATATTTATTTTACAGGTAACTTTGTATTTATTTTAACCAGGTACAATAGCTATTAAATAGTTAAGAACTATTTAATAGCTAAAATAGTTAAAATAATTACAAAATGACCTGTAAAATAAATCCTAACCTAAGTTACAATTAAACCTAACACTACACTATCAATAAATAAATTAAATAAAATACCTACAATTACCTACAATTAAACCTAACACTACACTATCAATAAATTAATTAAATACAATACCTACAAATAACTACAATGAAATAAACTAACTAAAGTACAAAAAATAAAAATGAACTAAGTTCCAAAAAATTAAATAAATATTTACAAACATAAGAAAAATATTACAATTTTAAACTAATTACACCTACTCTAAGCCCCCTAATAAAATAACAAAGCCCCCCAAAATAAAAAAATGCCCTACCCTATTCTAAATTACAAAAGTTCAAAGCTCTTTTACCTTACCAGCCCTGAACAGGGCCCTTTGCGGGGCATGCCCCAAGAAATTCAGCTCTTTTGCCTGTAAAAAAAAACATACAATACCCCCCCCCAACATTACAACCCACCAACCACATACCCCTAATCTAACCCAAACCCCCCTTAAATAAACCTAACACTAATCCCCTGAAGATCTTCCTACCTTGTCTTCACCTCACCGGGTATCACACCGATCCGTCCTGGCTCCGATATCTTCATCCAACCCAAGAGGGGGCTAGACATCCATCATCCGACGGCTGAAGAAGTCCAGAAGAGGGTCCAAAGTTTTCATCCTATCCGGGAAGAAGAGTAGATCTGGACCGGCAACCATCTTCTTCCAAGCGGCATCTTCTATCTTCATCCGATGAGGACCGGCTCCATCTTGAAGACCTCTACCGCGGACCCATCTTCTTCCGACGACGACTTCCCGATGAATGACGGTTCCTTTAAGGGACATCATCCAAGATGGCGTCCCTCAAATTCCGATTGGCTGATAGGATTCTATCAGCCAATCGGAATTAAGGTAGGAAAATTCTGATTGGCTGATGGAATCAGCCAATCAGAATCAAGTTCAATCCGATTGGCTGATTCAATCAGCCAATCAGATTGAGCTCGCATTCTATTCGCTGATCGGAACAGCCAATAGAATGCGAGCTCAATCTGATTGCCTGATTGAATCAGCCAATCGGATTGAACTTGATTCTGATTGGTTGATTCCATCAGCCAATCAGAATATTCCTACCTTAATTCCGATTGGCTGATAGAATCCTATCAGCCAATCGGAATTCGAGGGACGCCATCTTGGATGACGTCATTTAAAGGAACCGTCATTCGTCGTCTAGTCGCCGGTTGAAGAGGATGTTCCGCGTCGGCTTGGAAGAAGATGGTTCCGCTCCGCTCCAGTAGAAAGAAGATTGAAGATGTGGCTTGATAGAAGACTTCATCCAGATGATGGACTTCCGACTTCAGCCTGAGGATGGATTTCTTCAGTCGCCGCTTGGATCCAGACTTCAGCCCGAGGATGGACGTCACTCCCCCCGCTTGGGCTTGGATCAACACTTCCGAGGCTTGGATCAAGACTTCCGAGGACGGATCGGTGAACCTGGTATGGTGAAGATAAGGTAGGAAGATCTTCAGGGGCTTAGTGTTAGGTTTATTTAAGGGGGGTTTGGGTTAGATTAGGGGTATGTGGGTGGTGGGTTGTAATGTTGGGGGGGGGGTATTGTATGTGTTTTTTTACAGGCAAAAGAGCTGAATTTCTTGGGGCATGCCCCGCAAAGTGCCCTGTTCAGGGCTGGTAAGGTAAAAGAGCTTTGAACTTTTGTAATTTAGAATAGGGTAGGGCATTTTTTTATTTTGGGGGGCGTTTTATTATTTTATTAGGGGGCTTAGAGTAGGTGTAAGTAGTTTAAAATTGTTGTAATATTTTTCTAATGTTTGTAAATTTTTTGTAACTTAGTTCTTTTTTATTTTTTGTACTTTAGTTAGTTTATTTAATTGTATTTATTTGTAGATATTGTATTTAATTAATTTATTGATAGTGTAGTGTTACGTTTAATTGTAGGTAATTGTAGGTATTTTATTTAATTTATTTATTGATAGTGTAGTGTTAGGTTTAATTGTAACTTAGGTTAGGATTTATTTTACAGGTAAATTTGTAATTATTTTAACTATTTTAGCTATTAAATAGTTCTTAACTATTTAATAGCTAGTGTACCTGGTTAAAATAAATACAAAGTTACCTGTAAAATAAATATAAATCCTAAAATAGCTATAATATAATTATAATTTATATTGTAGCTATATTAGGATTTATTTTACAGGTAAGTATTTAGCTTTAAATAGGAATAATTTATTTAATAAGAGTTAATTAATTTCGTTAGATTTAAATTATATTTAAGTTAGGGGGGTGTTAGTGTTAGGGTTAGACTTAGCTTTAGGGGTTAATACATTTATTAGAATAGCGGTGAGCTCCAGTCGGCAGATTAGGGGTTAATGTTTGAAGTTAGGTGTCGGTGATGTTAGGGAGGGCAGATTAGGGGTTAATACTATTTATTATAGGGTTAGTGAGGCGAATTAGGGGTTAATAACTTTATTATAATAGCGGTGCGGTCCGCTCGGCAGATTAGGGGTTAATAAGTGTAGGCAGGTGGAGGCGACGTTGTGGGGGGCAGATTAGGGGTTAATAAATATAATATAGGGGTCGGCGGTGTTAGGGGCAGCAGATTAGGGGTACATAGGGATAATGTAAGTAGCGGCAGTTTACGGAGCGGCAGATTAGGGGTTAATAATAATATGCAGGGGTCAGCGATAGCGGGGGCGGCAGATTAGGGGTTAATAAGTGTAAGGTTAGGGGTGTTTAGACTCGGGGTACATGTTAGAGTGTTAGGTGCAGACGTAGGAAGTGTTTCCCCATAGACAACAATGGGGCTGCGTTAGGAGCTGAACGCGGCTTTTTTGCAGGTGTTAGTTTTTTTTTTCAGCTCAAACAGCCCCATTGTTTTCTATGGGGGAATCGTGCACGAGCACGTTTTTGAGGCTGGCCGCGTCCGTAAGCAACTCTGGTATCGAGAGTTGAAGTTGCGTTAAATATGCTATACGCTCCTTTTTTGGAGCCTAACGCAGCCATTCTGTGGACTCTCAATACCAGAGTTATTTTAAAGGTGCGGCCAGAAAAAAGCCAGCGTTAGCTACGCGGGTCGTTACCGACAAAACTCTAAATCTAGCCGTATGTATCTTGTTGTAAATTTCTAGCAGTTTGTAACGCTGTATATTCAAAATGATGTAAATCGATTAAATAAATGATGACAAAATTATAACAAAGTAAAAGATTTTAAGATGTGAGCCACAACTGTATTAGGGTAGCTAGACCAACAACCTTAATACTATGCTAATGGTCTTTTTAAGGGTAAAGCCTAGGTATATAAATACTTTTTTAGTGAATCATCCCTTAAATTACAGACTTTTCCCCCCAATATCGAGTTGCAAAGTGGTACATACAATTTCATTAAAGTTTACATTGCTAAGGAACAAGATAAATACATAAATAAAAACAAATAAAAAACCTGATCAATATGAAAAAATAGCTGGCTTCGAAAATTATACGAATAAAAGACTTTTGCATTCTATGGCACTAGTTTTAGTGTTTAGTAATTTGTATTATATTTTCTATTTATATGTGTGTTTTTCATGCCAGCTTAGAGAGGAAATAAATAGATCTATTTTTGGAATAGGTGAAAGCAAAAGTTGCTTATTAAAGGTTAAATAAGACTACTTGCTAAGGGTATCATGGATTTATGATTCATTAATAATAGATGTTGCAGTGCAGGAATTGCAGGGGAAAGAGGAAAAGCAACACAACTGAATAGAATGCGTGTTTTGAGTGTTTTACTCAATGCACAAGTCTATGCTTAAGACAAATGTTCAATACGGAAGAAACATAGTGCAGAGAGAGAAACTGTAAGGTCCCTTTAAGTTAATCTCCGCCTCTCCTTGTTTTACCCTTTATAACATTGCTTCCTCTGTACAGCATTGCTTGATTATCCTGTTCCTAGTCAGTTGGGTTATACTTCTCTTTGTACACGGAACTTCGCAAGCCATAGAGGCTGTTTTCACTCTGAACTCGTTTGGTTTTCCTGCTGGGACATACCTATTCTGCAACCGCAGTAATCCTACTTCCACCAACCCTTCAACCTCAGATTCTGTTCTGAACGTCACAAACCAGCGCATCAACAATCACGCAGCGCTCTGGATTCTCCTGCAGCACCGCCAGCAGACATCCGGTCTCCCTCAGCTGTTACTAGCTCAGTGATCAGTCGCTGTAGACGCCGATCTGTTTACTCCGAATCTTGCCTCAAGTAAAAGCATGCTAAACCGCAAGTATAGTTACAAGTAAAGCTGTGTTGTAACTTATTTGTTAACTCTCAAGTGTATCTATTTCTATTCACTTTGTATGGGTATTATCTTTAACTATGTGTTATACTTATGAACTTTCAATTCAACCAAGTAGATACAACTATTGTGCTGTGTTAACATAAGACAAGGAACACTTGATGCACAAACAAACTAATCCTGCTATTTACGACATAATAGGGTCACTCTATAAAGTAACCTGACAAGTACCACTGTAAGAGTAAGCTTGCAGTCTTCAGCAATACATATGAATTGCTGAAATCTTGTTATTCAAATAACCTGCTGACTAATTCTGAACCAAGCTGAACCTTATACTTCTTGGATCCTAATACCTCAGCTACAAACACTTATTTCTCCAACATAGGTGTGTCCGGTCCACGGCGTCATCCTTACTTGTGGGATATTCTCTTCCCCAACAGGAAATGGCAAAGAGCCCAGCAAAGCTGGTCACATGATCCCTCCTAGGCTCCGCCTACCCCAGTCATTCTCTTTGCCGTTGTACAGGCAACATCTCCACGGAGATGGCTTAGAGTTTTTTAGTGTTTAACTGTAGTTTTTATTATTCAATCAAGAGTTTGTTATTTTAAAATAGTGCTGGTATGTACTATTTACTCAGAAACAGAAAAGAGATGAAGATTTCTGTTTGTATGAGGAAAATGATTTTAGCACCGTAACTAAAATCCATGGCTGTTCCACACAGGACTGTTGAGAGCAATTAACTTCAGTTGGGGGAACAGTGTGCAGTCTCTTACTGCTTGAGGTATGACACATTCTAACAAGACGATGTAATGCTGGAAGCTGTCATTTTCCCTATGGGATCCGGTAAGCCATGTTTATTAAGATAGTAAATAAGGGCTTCACAAGGGCTTATTAAGACTGTAGACTTTTTCTGGGCTAAATCGATTCATTATTAACACATATTTAGCCTTGAGGAATCATTTATTCTGGGTATTTTGATATGATTATATCGGCAGGCACTGTTTTAGACACCTTATTCTTTAGGGGCTTTCCCTAATCATAGTCAGAGCCTCATTTTCGCGCCGGTATGGCGCACTTGTTTTTGAGGACAGCATGGCATGCAGCTGCATGTGTGTGGAGCTCTGATACATAGAAAAGTCTTTCTGAAGGCATCATTTGGTATCGTATTCCCCTTTGGGCTTGGTTGGGTCTCAGCAAAGCAGATTCCAGGGACTGTAAAGGGGTTAAATATAAAAACGGCTCCGGTTCCGTTATTTTAAGGGTTAAAGCTTCCAAATTTGGTGTGCAATACTTTTAAGACACTGTGGTGAAATTTTGGTGAATTTTGAACAATTCCTTCATACTTTTTCGCAATTGCAGTAATAAAGTGTGTTTAGTTTAAAATTTAAAGTGACAGTAACGGTTTTATTTTAAAACGTTTTTTGTGCTTTGTTATCAAGTTTATGCCTGTTTAACATGTCTGAACTACCAGATAGATTGTGTTCTGACTGTGGGGAAACCAAGGTTCCTTCTCATTTAACTATATGTATTTTATGTCATAAAAAATTTTAGTAAAAATGATGCCCAAGATGATTCCTCAAGTGAGGGGAGTAAGCATGGTACTGCATCATCCCCTCCTTCGTCTACACCAGTCTTGCCCATACAGGAGGCCCCTAGTACATCTAGTGCGCCAATACTCCTTACTATGCAACATTTAACGGCTGTAATGGATAATTCTATCAAAAACATTTTAGCCAATATGCCCACTTATCAGCGAAAGCGCGACTGCTCTGTTTTAGAAAATTCTGTAGAGCATGAGAACGCTGATGATATGGTTTCTGAAGGGCCCCTACACCAGTCTGAGGGGGCCAGGGAGGTTTTGTCTGAGGGAGAAATTTCTGATTCAGGAAACATTTCTCAACAAGCTGAACCTGATGTGATTACTTTTAAATTTAAGTTGGAACATCTCCGCGCTCTGCTTAAGGAGGTGTTATCCAATTTGGATGATTGTGATTATCTGGTCATTCCAGAACCACTATGTAAAATGGAAAAGTTCTTAGAGGCCCCGGGGCCCCCCGAAGCTTTTCCTATATCCAAGCGGGTGGCGTACATTGTTAGTAAAGAATGGGACAGGCCCGGTATACCTTTAGTACCTCCCCCCATATTTATAAAATTGTTTTCCTATAGTCGACCCCAGAAAGGACTGATGGCAGACAGTCCCCAAGGTCGAGGGGGCGGTTTCTACTCTACACAAGCGCGCCACTATACCCATAGAAGATAGTTGTGCTTTCCAAGATCCTATGGATAAAAAATTAGAAGGTCTGCTAAAAAAGATGTTTGTTCAGCAAGGTTCCCTTCTACAACCAATTGCATGCATTGTCCCTGTCACTGCAGCCGCGTGTTTCTAGTTTGATGAGCTAGGAAAGGCGATTATTAGTAATTCTTCTTCTTATGAGGAGATTATGGACAGAATTCGTGCTCTTAAATTGGCTAATTCTTTCACCCTAGACGCCACCTTGCAATTGGCTAGGTTAGCGGCGAAAAAATTCTGGGTTTGCTATTGTGGCGCAGAGCGCTTTGGTTAAAATCTTGGGCAGCGGATGCGTCTTCCAAGAACAAATTGCTTGACATTCCTTTCAAGGGGAAAACACTCTTTGGCCCTGACTTGAAAGAGATTATCTCTGATATCACTGGGGGCAAGGGCCACGCCCTTCCTCAGGATAGGTCTTTTCAAGACCAAAAATAAACCTAAGTTTCGTCCCTTTCGCAGAAACGGATCAGCCCCAAGGGCTACGTCCTCTAAGCAGGAAGGTAATACTTCTCAAGCCAATCCAGCCTGGAGACCTATGCAAGGCTGGAACAAAGGAAAGCAGGCCAGGAAACCTGCCACTGCTACCAAGACAGCATGAAATGCGGGCCCCCGATCCGGGACCGGATCTGGTGGGGGGCAGACTCTCTCTCTTCGCTCAGGCTTGGGCAAGAGATGTTCTGGATCCTTGGGCGCTAGAAATAGTCTCCCAAGGTTATTCTCTGGAGTTCAAGGGGCTTCCTCCAAGGGGGAGGTTCCACAGGTCTCAGTTGTCTTCAGACCACATAAGAAGACAGGCATTCTTACATTGGGTAGAAGACCTGCTAAAAATGGGAGTGATTCATCCTGTTCCATTAGGAGAACAAGGGATGGGGTTCTACTCCAATCTGTTCATAGTTCCCAAAAAAGAGGGAACGTTCAGACCAATCTTAGATCTCAAGATCTTGAACAAGTTTCTCAAGGTTCCATCGTTCAAGATGGAAACCATTCGAACACTTCTTCCTTCCATCCAGGAAGGTCAATTCATGACCAAGGTGGATTTCAAGGATGCGTATCTACATATTCCTATCCACAAGGAACATCAGCGGTTCCTAAGGTTTGCATTCCTGGACAAGCATTTCCAGTTCGTGGCGTTTTCTTTCGGATTAGCCACTGCTCCTAGGATTTTCTCATAGGTACTAGGGTCCCTTCTGGCGGGGCTAAGACCAAGGGGCATTGCTGTAGTACCTTACTTGGACGACATTCTGATTCGAGCGTCGTCCCTTCCTCAAGTAAAGGCTCACACGGACATTGTCCTGGCCTTTCTCAGATCTCACGGATGGAAAGTGAACGTGGAAAAGAGTTCTCTATCTCCGTCAACGAGGGTTCCCTTCTTGGGAACTATAATAGACTCCTTAGAAATGAGGATTTTTCTGACAGAAGCCAGAAAAACAAAACTTCTAGACTCTTGTCGGATACTTCATTCCGTTCCTCTTCCTTCCATAGCGCAGTGCATGGAAGTGATAGGTTTGATGGTAGCGGCAATGGACATAGTTCCTTTTGTGCGCATTCATCTAAGACCATTACAACTGTTCATGCTCAGTCAGTGGAATGGGGACGATTCAGACTTGTCTCCGAAGATACAAGTAAATCAGAGGACCAGAGACTCATTCCGTTGGTGGCTGTCCCTGGACAACCTGTCACAAGGGATGACCTTCCGCAGACCAGAGTGGGTCATTGTCACGACCGACGCCAGTCTGATGGGCTGGGGCGCGGTCTGGGGTTCCCTGAAAGCTCAGGGTCTTTGGTCTCGGGTAGAATCTCTTCTACCGATAAATATTCTGGAACTGAGAGCGATATTCAATGCTCTCAAAGCTTGGCCTCAGCTAGCGAGGGCCAAGTTCATACATCAACCATCAGGGGGGAACAAGGAGTTCCCTAGCGATGGAAGAAGTGACCAAAATCATTCTATGGGCGGAGTCTCACTCCTGCCACCTGTCTGCTATCCACATCCCAGGAGTGGAAAATTGGGAAGCGGATTTTCTGAGTCGTCAGACATTGCATCCGGGGGAGTGGGAACTCCATCCGGAAATCTTTGCCCAAGTCACTCAACCGTGGGGCATTCCAGACATGGATCTGATGGCCTCTCGTCAGAACTTCAGAGTTCCTTACTACGGGTACAGATCCAGGGATCCCAAGGCGGCTCTAGTGGATGCACTAGTAGCACCTTGGACCTTCAAACTAGCTTATGTGTTCCCGCCGTTTCCTCTCATCCCCAGGCTGGTAGCCAGGATCAATCAGGAGAGGGCGTCGGTGATTTTGATAGCTCCTGCGTGGCCACGCAGGACTTGGTATGCAGATCTGGTGAATATGTCATCGGCTCCACCATGGAAGCTACCTTTGAGACGAGACCGTCTTGTTCTAGGTCCGTTCGACCCACTCCAGCTGACTGCTTGGAGATTGAACGCTTGATCTTATCAAAGCGAGGGTTCTCAGATTCTGTTATTAATACTCTTGTTCAGGCCTGAAAGCCTGTAACCAGAAAAGTTACCACATAATTTGGTATATCTGTTGGTGTGAATCTGCAGGATTCCCTTGGGACAAGGTTAAGATTCCTAAGAGTCTATCCTTCCTTCGAGAAGGATTGGAAAAAGGATTATCTGCAAGTTCCTTGATGGGACAGATTTCTGCCTTGTCTGTGTTACTTCACAAAAAGCTGGCAGCTGTGCCAGATGTTCTAGCCTTTGTTCAGGCTCTGGTTAGAATCAAGCCTGTTTACAAAATTTTGACTCCTCCTTGGAGTCTCAACCTAGTTCTTTCAGTTCTTCAGGGGGTTCCGTTTGAACCCTTACATTCCGTTGATATTAAGTTATTATCTTGGAAAGTTTTGTTTTTGGTTGCAATTTCTTCTGCTAGAAGAGTTTCAGAATTATCTGCTCTGCAGTGTTCTTCTCCTTATCTGGTGTTCCATGCAGATAAGGTGGTTTTGCGTACTAAACCTGGTTTTCTTCCAAAAGTTGTTTCTAACAAAAACATTAACCAGGAGATAGTTGTGCCTTCTTTGTGTCCTAATCCAGTTTCAAAGAAGGAACGTTTGTTGCACAACTTGGATGTAGTTCGTGCTCTCAAATTTTACTTAGCAGCTACTGAGGATTTCAGACAAACTTTGTCTTTGTTTGTTGTTTATTCTGGTAAACGGAGAGGTCAAAAAGCAACTTCTACCTCTCTCTCCTTCTGGATTAAAAGCATTATCCGATTGGCTTATGAGACTGCCGGACGGCAGCCTCCTGAAAGAATCACAGCTCACTCCACTAGGGCTGTGGCTTCCACATGGGCCTTCAAGAACGAGGCTTCTGTTGATCAGATATGTAAGGCAGCGACTTGGTCTTCACTGCACACTTTTTCTAAATTTTACAAATTTGATACTTTTGCTTCTTCTGAGGCTATTTTTGGGAGAAAGGTTTTGCAAGCCGTGGTGCCTTCCATTTAGGTGACCTGATTTGCTCCCTCCCTTCATCCGTGTCCTAAAGCTTTGGTATTGGTTCCCACAAGTAAGGATGACGCCGTGGACCGGACACACCTATGTTGGAGAAAACAGAATTTATGTTTACCTGATAAATTACTTTCTCCAACGGTGTGTCCGGTCCACGGCCCGCCCTGGTTTTTTTAATCAGGTCTGATGATTTATTTTCTTTAACTACAGTCACCACGGTAACATATGGTTTCTCCTATGCAAATATTCCTCCTTAACGTCGGTCGAATGACTGGGGTAGGCGGAGCCTAGGAGGGATCATGTGACCAGCTTTGCTGGGCTCTTTGCCATTTCCTGTTGGGGAAGAGAATATCCCACAAGTAAGGATGACGCCGTGGACCGGACACACCGTTGGAGAAAGTAATTTATCAGGTAAACATAAATTCTGTTTTATTGTGACAGTTATATTAATATCTTACAGAAACAACCAGGACAAACAATTAGATTGAAAATTAAATGAAATCCTATTTGCCCTGATATAAGTCTATATCCCATCTAGAGTTTATACCTTTAGGTTCTTTTTTTTGTACCTCAAAACACTAGGGGAGGTGATAGATTTCCCCTGCAATTCCTGCACTGCAACATTAATGAATCATGTACCCATGATTCCCTTAGCAAGTAATTCACTAACACCTAGATTACGAGTTTTGCGTTCGTGTTTTAACGCTGAAAAAAATTGTAAATTCAGAGTTAAAACAGCACCCCAGCCATTACAAGTCTTGTCGGTATACTGTAGCTGTACCGCAAGCCTTTTAGCCTGTAACGCAACGTCAGTCCCGCACACGTAAAAATTTAGTTTTTTCATGGGACTTCCATAGCGCTGCCATTAGATGTTTTGCGGTGAGGCTAAAAAGCTTGCGTTGCAGCCTATACTGACAAGATCCGTTTCAGAATCTAAAAGCAGTAGTTATGAGTTTTACGCTACAAAACTGTTACATAAAATTTATAACTAAACTGTCACAAAGTACACTAAACACCGATAAACTACCTATTAACCCCTAAACCGAGGCCCTTCCATATAAATACCATAATAAAGTTATTAACCCCTAATCTGCCGCTCCCTAAATCTCCACCACTATTAAAAGTTATTAACCCCTATTCCGCCGCTCCCCGACATTGCCGCCACTATACTAAAGTTATTAACCCCTAAACCTCCCGTATCGCAAACACTATTTAAATATTATTAACCCCTAATCTGCCGTTCGCCCACATCACCCCCACTATACTAAAGTTATTAAGCCCTACACCGCTGCCACTATAATAAACCTATTAACCCCTAAACCGCAAGCCCTCCACAACAAAATATACGTAATTAAATTATTAACCCCTAAACCGAAAGCCCCCCACATTGCAAATAAACTCATTTAAACTAGTAACCCCTAAACCTAAGGGCCCCCTAACTTTATATTAAAATTACAATTTTCCTATCTTAAATTAAATCAAAACTTACCTGTCAAATTAAAAAAACAAAGTTTAAACTAACAATTAAAATAATGTAAGTATAACTAAAATTAAACTAACAATTAAATTAAAGTAAAATACACATTAAAAAAAATCGTAACACAAAAAAATTACAAACTATCTAATTGCAAAACAATACTAAAGTACAAAAACTAACAAACACTAAATTACGAAAAAATAACAAACAAAATTAACCAAAATAAAAAAGAATTACACCTAATCTAATAGCCCTATAAAAATAAAAAAGCCCACAAAAAATAAAAAAACCCTAGCCTACAATAAACTACCAATAGCCCTTAAAAGGGCCTTTTATAGGGCATTGCCCTAAGTTAAACAGCTCTTTTACCTGTAAAAAAAATACAAAGACCCCCCAACAGTAAAACCCACCACCCAACCAACCCCTCAAAATAAAAAAAAATAACTCTAACAAAAACCTAAGCTAACCATTGCCCTGAAAAGGGCATTTGTATGGGTATTGCCCTTAAAATGGCATTTAGCTATTTTGCATTGCCCTGAAAAGGGCATTTAGCTTGTTTAC
This sequence comes from Bombina bombina, assembly GCF_027579735.1. NCBI lineage: Eukaryota > Metazoa > Chordata > Amphibia > Anura > Bombinatoridae > Bombina > Bombina bombina. Next base: position 624,684,098 of record NC_069499.1, on the reverse strand, counting down.
GAAAAGCCCAAACCCTAAACTAAAATAAAAAAACCCACCCAAAAAAACCCTTAAAAAAACCTATCACTAACCCCCGAAGATCCACTTACAGTTTTTGAAGTCCCGCTTTAACGATCTTCATACAGGCGGCGAAGTCATCATCCAGGCAGCGAGAAGTCTTCATCCAAGCTGCCTCTTCTATCTTTATCCCGGTGGCGCGTAGCGGGTCCATCCTGAAGACATCCGGCCTGGAGCATCGTCTTCATACGGTCGCTGACGTACACTGAATCTTCAATGCAAGGTACGCGATTCAAGATGGCGTCCCTTGCATTCCTATTGACTGATTTGATTTTGGAAATTCAAATCAGCCAATAGGATGAGAGCTACTGAAATCCTATTGGCTGTTCAAATCAGCCAATAGGATGAGAGCTAATGAAATTCTATTGGCTGATTTGAACAGTAGGAATGCAAGGGACGCCATCTTGAATCGCGTACCTTGCATTGAAGATTCAGTGTACAGCGGCGACCGTATGAAGAGGATGCTCCGCGACGGATGTCTTCAGGATGGACCTGCTCCGTGCTGCCGGGAGGAAGATAGAAGATGCTGTCTGGATGAAGACTTCTCACTGCCTGGATGAAGATACAAGACGCCGCTTGGATGAAGACTTCTCGCCGCCTGAATGAGGACTTCGCTGCCTGGATGAAGATCGTTCAAGCGGGACTTCAAAAACTGTAAGTGGATCTACGGGGGTTAGTGATTTTTTCAAAGTTTTTTTTTGGATGTTTTTTTTTTTTAGTTTAGGGTTTGGGCTTTTCGTAACCAAGCTAAATGCCCTTTTCAGGGCAATGCACAAGAGCTAAATGCCCTTTAAAGGGCAATGCCCATACAAATGCCCTTTTCAGGGCAATGGTTAGCTTAGTTTTTTTAGATAGTTTTTTTTTTATTATTTTGGGGGTTTGGGGGGGGTGGGGGTTTGTAATATTAGTGGGGGTTTGTATTTTTTTTTTTCAGGTAAAAGAGCTGTTTATCTTAGAGCAATGCCCTACAAAAGGCCCTTTTAAGGGCCCTTTGTAGTTTATTCTAGATTAGGTTTTTTTATTTTTGGGTGTTTTTTTTTTTAAGGGTATTAGAATAGGAATAGTTTCGGATAATTTCGTTTGTTATTTTTTGTAATGGTAGTTTTTTTTATTTTTAGTAATTTCAGTGTTTCTTATTTTTTGTAATGGTAGGTTTTTTTATTTTGTAATGTTAGGTTTTAGTGTAGGGCAGCTTAGGTTTTATTTGACAGATAAGTTTGTATTTATTTTAGGTAGTTAATAACTATTTACTAACTAGTCTACCTAGTTAAAATAAATACAAACTTACCTGTAAAATAAAAATAAAACCTTAGCTAGCTACAATAACTATAACTATTAGTTATATTGTAGCTAGTTTAGGATTTATTTCACAGGTATTTTGTTTTAAATAGGAATTATTTAGTTAATAATTGTAAGTTTAATTTAGCTCTATTTTAATTATGTTAAAGTTAGGGGTGTTAGGTTTAGGGTTAGATTTAGGGGTTAATATAGTTTAATTTAGGTTGTTGCAATGTAGGGGGCTAGCGGTTTAGGGTTTAATAGGTTTATTTAGTGGCAGTGATGTGGGAGGCCAAAGGTTTAGGGGTTAATAACTTTATATAGTGGCGGCAATGTCAGGGTGCGGCGGAATAGGGGTTAATAGATTTATTATAGTGTGGGCGATGTTGGGGTGCAGGGGAATACGGGTTAATAACTTTAGTATAGTGGCGGTGATGTTGGGGGCGGCAGATTAGGGGTTAATAGCTTTATTTAGGTGGCAGCGATATCAGGAGCGGAAGATTAGGGGTTAAAACCATAATGTAGGTGCTGGCGATGTCATGGGCAGCAGATTAGCGGTGTTTAGACTTGGGGTCTATGTTAGGGTGTTAGGTTTAAACATAAGTTTATTTTTCCCCATAGACATCAATGGGGCTGCGTTATAGAGCTTTTCATTCCGCGATCACAGGTGTTAGTTTTTTTTCTAACCTGCTCTCCCCATTGATGTCTATGGGGAAAGCGTGCACGAGCACGTCAAAGCAGCGCTTGTATTTTGTGCGGTATGGAGCTTAAAAGCACCATATCGCACTTACAAGCTGGCTGTTTGAAAACTTGTAATGGCTGCGCTATAGGGGGTTAAATAACGCAACTTTTGTTAGGTTCGTTAAATTCCCTATAGCGCACATATCTCGTACTCTAGCTGTTAGTTCTGTATATTGAGGAAATAGTCTTATTTACTCTTTAATAAGCAACTTTTCCTTTCACCTATTCCAAAAATTGATCTATTTATTTCCTCTCTAATCTGGCGTGAAAAACACACATATACTGTATATATAATACAAATTACCAAACACTAACGCCTAGATTTAGAGTTCTGCGGCCAAAGGGGTGCGTAGCTAACGCTGGCTTTTTTCTGGCCGCACCTTTTAAATACCGCAGGTATTGAGAGTTCACAGAATGGCTGCGTTAGGCTCCAAAAAAGGAGCGTAGAGCATATTTAACGCAACTTCAACTCTCGATACCAGCGTTGCTTACGGACGCGGCCAGCTTCAAAAACGTGCTTGTGCATGATTCCCCCATAGAAAACAATTGTGTTTGAGCTGAAAAAAAACCTAACACCTGCAAAAAAGCCGCGTTCAGCTCCTAACGCAGCTCCATTGTTTGCTATGGGGAAACACTTCCTGCGTCTGCACCTAACACTCTAACATGTACCCCGAGTCTAAACACCCCTAACCTTACACTTATTAACCCCTATTCTGCCGCCCCCGCTATCGCTGACCCTTGCATATTATTATTAACCCCTAATCTGCCGCTCCGTAAACCGCCGCTACTTACATTATCCCTATGTACCCCTAATCTGCTGCCCCTAACACCGCCGACCCCTATATTATATTTATTAACCGCTAATCTGCCCCCCACAACGTCGCCTCCACCTGCCTACACTTATTAACCCCTAATCTGCCGAGCGGACCGCACCGCTTTTATAATAAAGTTATTAACCCCTAATCCGCCTCACTAACCCTATAATAAATAGTATTAACCCCTAATCTGCCCTCCCTAACATCGCCGACACCAAACTTCAAACATTTACCCCTAATCTGCCGACTGGAGCTCACCGCTATTCTAATAAATGTATTAACCCCTAAAGCTAAGTCTAACCCTAACACTAACACCCCCCTAACTTAAATATAATTTAAATCTAACGAAATAAATTAACTCTTATTAAATAAATTATTCCTATTTAAAGCTAAATACTTACCTGTAAAATAAATCCTAATATAGCTACAATATAAATTATAATTATATTATAGCTATTTTAGGATTTATATTTATTTTACAGGTAACTTTGTATTTATTTTAACCAGGTACAATAGCTATTAAATAGTTAAGAACTATTTAATAGCTAAAATAGTTAAAATAATTACAAAATTACCTGTAAAATAAATCCTAACCTAAGTTACAATTAAACCTAACACTACACTATCAATAAATTATTTAAATAAAATACCTACAATTACCTACAATTAAAGCTAACACTACACTATCAATACATTAATTAAATACAATATCTACAAATAAATACAATGAAATAAACTAACTAAGTTACAAAAAATAAAAAAATATTTACAAACATCAGAAAAATATTCCAACAATTTTAAACTTATTACACCTACTCTAAGCCCCCTAATAAAAGAACAAAGACCCCCAAAATAAAAAAATGCCCTACCCTATTCTAAATTACTACATTTCAAAGCTCTTTTACCTTACCAGCCCTGAACAGGGCCCTTTGTGGGGCATGCCCCAAAGAATTCAGCTCTTTTGTCTGTAAAAAAAACACATACAATACCCCCCCCCCCCCAACATTACAACCCACCACCCACATACCCCTAATCTAACCCAAACCCCCCTTAAATAAACCTAACACTAAGCCCCTGAAGATCTTCCTACCTTATCTTCACCATACCAGGTTCACCGATCGATCCAGAAGAGCTCCTCCGATGTCTTGATCCAAGCCCAAGCGGGGGGCTGAAGATGTCCATGATCCGGCTGAAGTCTTCATCCAAGCGGGAGCTGAAGAGGTCCATGATCCGGCTGAAGTCTTCTATCAACGGCATCTTCAATCTTCTTTCTTCCGGATCCATGTTCATCCCGCCGACGCGGAACATCCATCTTCACCGACGAATGACGGTTCCTTTAAGGGACGTCATCCAAGATGGCGTCCCTCGAATTCCGATTGGCTGATAGGATTCTATCAGCCAATCGGAATGAAGGTAGGAAAATTCCGATTGGCTGATGGAAACAGCCAATCAGAATCAAGTTCACTCCGATTGGCTGATTGAATCAGCCAATCGGATTGAACTTGATTCTGATTGGCTGATTCCATCAGCCAATCAGAATTTTCTTACCTTAATTCCGATTGGCTGATAGAATCCTATCAGCCAATCGGAATTCGAGGGACGCCATCTTGGATGACGTCCCTTAAAGAAACCGTCATTCGTCGGGAATTCGTCGGAAGAAGAAGATGGGTCCGCGGTGGAGGTCTTCAAGATGGAGCTGGTCCTCATCGGATGAAGATAGAAGATGCCGCTTGGATTAAGATGGTTGCCGGTCCGGATCGCCTCTTCTTCCCGGATAGGATGAAGACTTTGGAGCCTCTTCTGGACCTCTTCAGCCGCCGGATGATGGATGTCTAGCCCCCGCTTGGGCTTGGATGAAGATTTTGGAGCAAGGACGGATCGGTGTGATACCCGGCGAGGTGAAGACAAGGTAGGAAGATCTTCAGGGGCTTAGTGTTAGGTTTATTTAAGGGGGGTTTGGGTTAGATTAGGGGTATGTGGGTGGTGGGTTGTAATGTTGGGGGGGGTATTGTATGTTTTTTTTTTTACAGGCAAAAGAGCTGAATTCTTTGGGGCATGCCCCGCAAAGGGCCCTGTTCAGGGCTGGTAAGGTAAAAGAGCTTTGAACTTTTGTAATTTAGAATAGGGTAGGGCATTTTTTTATTTTGGGGGGCTTTGTTATTTTATTAGGGGGCTTAGAGTAGGTGTAATTAGTTTAAAATTGTTGTAATTTATTTCTAATGTTTGTAAATATTTTTTTATTTTTTGTAACTTAGTTATTTTTTATTTTTTGTACTTTAGTTAGTTTATTTAATTGTATTTATTTGTAGGAATTGTATTTAATTTATTTATTGCTAGTGTAGTGTTAGGTTTAATTGTAGATAATTGTAGGTAGTTTATTTAATTAATTTATTGATAGTGTAGTGTTAGGTTTAATTGTAACTTAGGTTATGATTTATTTTACAGGTAATTTTGTAATTATTTTAACTATTTTAGCTATTAAATAGTTCTTAACTAGCTATTGTACCTGGTTAAAATAAATACAAAGTTGCCTGTAAAATAAATATAAATCCTAAAATAGCTATAATATCATTATAATTTATGTTGTAGCTATATTAGGGTTTATTTTACAGGTAAGTATTTAGATTTAAATAGGAATAATTTATTTAATAAGAGTTAATTTATTTCGTTAGAATAAAATTATATTTAACTTAGGGGGGTGTTAGGGTTAGGGTTAAAATTAGCTTTAGGGGTTAAAAAATGTATTAGAGTAGCGGTGAGCTCCGATCGGCAGATTAGGGGTTAATACTTGAAGTTAGGCGTCGGTGATGTTAGGGAGGGCAGATTAGGGGTTAATACTATTTATTATAGGGTTATTGAGGCGGGAGTGAGGCGGATTAGGGGTTAATAACATTATTATAGTAGCGGTGCGGTCCGCTCGGCAGATTAGGGGTTAATAAGTGTAGGCAGGTGGAGGCGACGTTGAGGGGGGCAGATTAGGGGTTAATAAATATAATATAGGGGTCGGCGGTGTTAGGGGCAGCAGATTAGGGGTACATAGCTATAATGTAGCTGGCGGTGGCGTGCGAACGGCAGATTAGGGGTTAATAATAATATGCAGGGGTCAGCGATAGCGGGGGCGGCAGATTAGGGGTTAATAAATATAATATAGGGGTCGGCAGTGTTAGGGGCAGCAGATTAGGGGTACATAGGGATAACGTAGTTGGTGGCAGTGTACGGAGCGGAAGATTAGGGGTTAAAAAACTTTAATAGAGTGGCGGCTATGTGGGGGGGGCTCGGTTTAGGGGTACATAGGTAGTTTATGGGTGTTAGTGTACTTTAGAGCACAGTAGTTAAGAGCTTTATAAACCGACGTTAGCGGTATGGAAAAGTCGCGGCTGGAAAGTGAGCGTTAGACCCTTTCCTGACTGACTCCAAATACCGGCGGTAGCCTAAAACCAGCGTTAGGAGCCTCTAACGCTGGTTTTCACGGCTACCGCCAAACTCTAAATCTAGGCCTAAAAGTCTAGTGCCATAGAATGCAAAAGCTATTTCTTCATATTGATCAGTTTTTTTTATTTGTTTTTATTTATGTATTTATCTTGTTCCTTAGCAGTGTAAACTTGAATGAAATTGTATGTACCACTTTGTAACTCGATATTGGGGGGGAAAAGTCTGTAATTTAAGGGATGATTCACTAAAAAAGTCTTTATATACCTAGGCTTTACCCTTAAAAAGACCATCAGCATAGTATTAAAGTGAAGGTAAACTTTGGTGAATGAAAGCCGGTTTTTAAAAATACTATTAAAAACAGGGGCACTTTCATTCATCAAAGTTTACAAAGCAGCCGTTTTGATTAAAAACTTAGATTTTTTTCTTTTCACAGCTGGAGCAGCTTCCCCCTCCTGGAAATCCTCTCTTCACACGTCAGCAATGACTAATCCGGCTTCCTCCAATCATGGCTTTTCCCCCAGGGTAGTCATTGCCTGAGGCCATGCTGTGATTGGAGGAAGCCGGATTAGTCATTGCTGACATGTGAAGAGAGGATTTTCAGGAGGGGGAAGCTGCTCTGGCTGTGAAAAGAAAAAAAGGTAAGTTTTTAATCAAAACGGCTGCTTTGTAAACTTTGATAAATCCCTGTTTTTAATAGTATTTTTAAAAAACGGGCTAGACCTGTTACTCTGTGTTTATGTACAATTAACAATGTGAATAGAGGTGACCAATACAATGTGTAGAGGCGGCCCCTAATTCTAATATCCTAGTGTATAAGTAGGCACCGCTTACCTTCACATCTATCTTTGACAAAGCGCTAGAAAGGCGTGAAACGCGTCAGATGACGTCACCCTCCGTTAGCACCTACACTCCCTAGTCACTGCCTGTTCTCAACTGCTGTGATTGTTTTAAGCCGACTCCAATAAAGGTATGATTTTTAATTTTTCTCCGTAGCAGTGCTTTATGTGCCTTCCAATGATTTACCTCTACCTCACCTTGGATATACCAGTAAGGGGACTTTCTTTTATTTTTATATATATATATATATATATATATATATATATATATATATATATATATATATCCATACCCACTAAATCATGTGACAGACACCAGCCATTCACAGACAAGTATATGTATACTAGGCCTGCCCTTTGGGTGGGGCGAGAAGGGCAAGCACCCAGGGCTCCGCATTTTCAGGGGTGAAGGTATAAGATGGTGCAGTATATATCCTGAAGTTGTGTTTATGGTATCAGGAGGTGTAATAGATACTGTTTTTCTTTATTACGGTAACACTGAATGTTGGGACAGGGGTGGCAGTGGGAACCCTGCAAATGTTAAGGGTGTCTCTGATGTATACACTGAAGTCTTGCACATGCCCAGTAGGAGCTGGTGCCTTTAAGTGTGCACATACAAAGTCGGCACAATTTGACAATGGAAGTAAATTAGAACTTGTTTTTTTAAACTGCGCACTCTGAAACATGAAAGTTTAATTTTGACTTTAGGGTTCTTTTAATTGCCCTTTAGGTAGCCATGTTAAAGGGACAGTCTACACCAGAATTGTTATTGTTTAAAAAGATAGATAATCCCTTGTTTACCCATTCCCTAGTTTTGCATAACCAACACAGTTATATTTATATATTTTTTACCTCTGTGATTATCTTGT